>NC_033633.1:5023110-5047463 GCF_001540865.1 Ananas comosus | reverse complement strand
AGCCGATCGTCGATTTGGAAGCCGCATCATCGAAAACAACTTGGTAGCACGGGGCGCTCCGTGCTACCGATAGTATAGTAGCCTAGTTCTATATATATATATTAATTACTAATTAAGATAAAATATAAATATTTTAAATTTTAAGTTCTAAATTTAAAATTTAAAATTTCAATATTTTAAATACATATTAAATTATAAATTGAATTTTAAAAATCCAAATATTAAATTCTAAATATTGAAATTTCAATTTGATATATTAAAATTTAAATTTTAAGCTTCAACATTTTATATTCTAAATTTAAATTTAAATTTAAATTTAAATTTAAATTTTAAATAATAAATTATTTATTTAATTATTTATTTGGATTTTTCTTCGTAAATTTTTTGCTGTGAAGCGCGGACCGTTAATAATAATCTGATAAAGGAAAATCATGGCCCTCCACAAACTCTAGTAGAAGGGAAAGGGAAAACGCAAGAGAGGGAGAGAGAGAGAGAGAGAGATAGAGAGGGGAGAGAGTGCACTCTAGTCTCTATTAGAAGAAAAAGACTTGTCTACTTTTCCCTTGCAGAGAGCGAAACAAGAGAGAAAGAGAGAGCGACAGCGCAAACTTAGAGAGGGAAAGTGGAAGGAAAAAAAAAAAAAAGAAAAAAAGAGTTTTCTGTGACGCATTAAACCAAACACCTCATCGTCATCCCCAAACAATGGCGAACGCAACCCGCTCCTCCCCTGCTCGCCTCCTCCTACTCCTCCTCCTCTCCGCCGCCTCCGCCGCCGCAGCATCGCACTCCGGTCTCGGCGTGAGCTTCGGCTCCGCCCGCGACGCGCCGCTGAGCTTGATGATCCCGCCGTCGTGCCGAGGGTCGTCGGTGGGGGAGTGCGCGGTGTTTGAGGCGGAGGCAGAGGAGGCGGAGGAGGCGAGCAGGCGCGTGCTGGGGGGGACGGGGGGCTACATCAGCTACGCGGCGCTGCGGCGCGACAGCGTGCCCTGCTCCCAGCGCGGCGCCTCCTACTACAACTGCCGGCCCGGCGCCCAGGCCAACCCCTACTCCCGCGGCTGCTCCGCCATCACCCGCTGCCGCTCCTCCTGACCTCACCTCACCTCACCTGACCATCACCCCCCCTCCCTCCCTCCCTCCCTCTCTCTTCGGTGTATCCCCCTCCTCCTCTCTCTCATCTACATGACTACATCTGCATCTGCATCTGCATCTATCTCTCCACTCCAGATCTATCCCTTGTCGAGCATTGTTGCTTATACCCTTCCATTCAAATTTTTTAATTCTAAAGAAAGAACTTAATTTATCCTGCCAAATGATGTATGTATGTAGTAGTAATTATACAACTGTTTGGAAAGAACTTGAGAATGGTATTATCTTTTTCTAAAATCATGTATTATTTTACCTCCTTGAGAATGGTATAATAAAATGCGTATCTTTATTATTTACGTTTTCCGAATTGGGGGTTGTGTCATGCGCTATGTGCCACTGATACTAACACAGCACATGAGACATGACACAATTCGAACATGACACAATTCGAACACAGCTAGGGGTGTAAACAAGCCGAACACGAGCGAGCTGGGGTCGGCTCGTGTTGAGAGGGCGAGCTCCGAACACGAGCTGCGGCTCGTTAAGTATCGAGCCGAAAAATTAAGCTCGGTGTTCAGTTCGTTTATTAACGAGCCGAACACGAGCTGGCTCACTAGCTGGCCAGCGAATATTAAATTAAAAAATTTAGATTAAATATACATAAAAAATAAATTTATAAAATCTTATCCATTAAACTTTTTCTAATAGTTAAAACTTGTTATATATAAATAAGCCTTTTTATAATTAAGCTTGCATTTATATTGTTTATTACTAAATTTAAATAATAAAAAATATATATTATATATAATTATTTATTTAATATAAAAATATAAATTATATAAATATAAAATATATATATTCGAGCTGTTATCGAGCCGAACGGGCGAGCTGACCCCAGCTCGTGTTCGGCTCGTTTATTAAACGAGCTGAAAAATCCAGCTCGTGTTCGGCTCGTTTACTAAACGAGCGCAGACGATCTCTAGCTCATTACGAGCCGAACAGAGCTGCCCTCAGCGCAACAGCGAGCTGAATTGTCACCCCTAAACACGGCTATATAAAGATGCAGACACGACAAGACACTGTTTTACTGCTCTGTGATGGGTTTGTGTTGATCTTGGTGAGCAAATTTTATGTTATTTCAATTGAAAGTTTTGATCGTTTTATGTATTCTGTAGTCTTTGATGCATGGGTATATGTTGATTGCCCTTTCCTTCTTTTTCTTTTTTCCTTTATTATTATTATTTTTTTAATAGGAGTAGGGAATGTTTGTGAGAGTATATTCTTTACATATGGAGAAGTGAATGTTTCTAATGAGCTTATATTCTAGTGTTGGGTGATTTGGTTTGAGTGTAAGCATATAATTTCTTACAGGAAACGTTGTGCAAAGATTCTTTGATTGAAAAGAGAGATCTATTGTGAAATATTTTATAAAATTTAGAGAGCTTAATTGTCAAAATTAGAGGTCGGTGGGCCCTTGTTATATACAAAGAGTTATATTTCAGGGGTTCACTATTCTCTCTCTCTCTGTTTTTTTTATCATTTACTTTCTCTTGTTGGTTGTTTTTCTCTCTAATAATCTCTTCTCATAAATGGGGATCAAAGTGAGTTTGGTAGGGGCGACAAATGCTTTGTTGTAGGAAAAAATAGAGCTGAATTATTAAGGTTGGAATTTGTGGCACCTTTAAAATAATCCTATATATATATATATATATATATATGAGATATAATAGAACTAAGTTTTTTAATCCGGTTATAGTATTTTAGTCGGTGGTTAGTCTCAAAAAGTTAAGAGAGTTAAGTATAATTTTGGAATGGATGACCCCAACCCAATGAAAAGTTGGGCATCACAATTGTTATTAGAGCTAATCACGAGCTGTAAGTGTGAAATAAGTCTCGCTTAAGTTAGGATTATTTAACGAGATGTAATAGAGCTAAATTTTTTAATTTGATTATAATATTTTGGACGGTAGCTAAACCCGAATGGGTGATTTCTCGGAAGCCATCACAGAATAATAAAACTTTAGTAGTGAAGATTTGAGGAATTGCATTGCTTAGTTTTGGGCCTCTTTTAACTTCTGAGCCAAGCAAAGAATAGGGGAAGAATAAAGGAAAGAATAGCATAAGGGAGAATAAAAGAAGGGGAAGAAATCGGGTGGAATGAAAGAATAGCTATATAAAATAAGATAATATAATATAATATTTAATATTCTTTGAGAAGAAAAAACTGAAATATTTATATGACTCAATCACAAAATTTTTTCTTGCATTTTAAGCCTTGTCTCATTTATTTCCTACATTAAAAATTGCAACATTAGGTTCTTGCGCTTTATCATTATTCTAAATAGTTTTAAAATTTGGTATAATAATCGGCAAATTAGATTGTAAAATATAATTCTATATGAGTCCGGCTACTATACTATTGATAGTACCAAGCTCTTGATACTATTGAGTTTTCTACCGTTAAATCCACCCTTTGATCATTTCCTCCCGTTAGATTATACTATTAAACCAATCACCCACTCAACCCTAGGCGATCACTATCATCCTAACAGCACATCCTTTCATTCAACGGCCGAAAACTCAATAGTACCAAGAGCTTGGTACTATTGATAGTATAGTAATATAATTATATATATATATAGTGCGGCTAGGATGCTTATGGAAGCACGGAGGGCTTCGTATTTCCACTTTGTTTTCGATGTTCGAACATTCGAATCGACGATCGACTCCGTTAGACTTGATCTAGAGTATTTGAAGTATCTTAAAAATAAATTTTGCGATTTGTCGATATCATTTGCCTAATGATCGAAGTGGCTCAAAATCAACGACTGAAAATAAAAATCTTACGAAATATGATGACATGACATTAAAATTTTAGATCAAAGTTATTGATCTTATTTTATATGGTATAAAGAATTTTCTATCAAAATTTCATGTGATTTGAATATTTCTACACCGTTAAACTTGCAACCGGCTCACCACGGCCATTAAAATTATTGATTTTGAGCCCCTTCGATCACTAGGCAAATGATATCGAAAAATCACAAAATTTATTTTCTAGGCATTTCAAATACTCTAGATCAACTCTAACGGAGCCGATCATCGATTCGAAAGTCCGAACATCGAAAACAACTTCAACTAACCTATATCATAACATAGGCCTTTGGTGGAAAACCAAATCCTTAATATTCAACTCGTATTTAATTCCCTGCCACCAGTAGGTACTTGAACATCTCTCACCCATCTCCAGATCACTTGTACAAGCACGAGGCTTTAAAATGCACGAATACAAGAGCGGAAACCTCTTTTTGTTAAAACTCTTTTTTCTCGAAAACCGTGTCAGATCCAAATCGTCAGTGCCATTGGTTCCAGAATAGTCGAGCGAATCAAACGAGCTATTGATCGCTTGAATGGGATCCAATACGCGCACGAAAGCCAACTCTTACTCCTGGCTTCTCCGAAAACCGGATTACTTATCACTTATGAAACTAATAATCGCGTAACTTCTCCATTCTAGCTCATTTCTCCCTGAAACTTGACGAGTCTTATGTAATTAAATTACACACATATAATATCGTCAACAGAGAGTTTAGTTGCACTGTAAAAATCTCAGTCCTTCAGTCATAATCTATTGCTAGCATTATTCTTTACATGGGGCATTACAAGTTTCCCACATCCTCAACACATATTAGCATTACCCACAAATGCAGAATTTTAACACATACAGATACATATATGCTCAAGACGTGACAAAGACATATAGGTCATTTTCGAGATTTCGGATAGTCACCCCCACCTCGTAGTGGATGCCGGAGATGCAAGTAACCAAATTTTGCGATTTTTGGGATCTATTTCTCTCGACCTATGGCTAAACAAAGCAAAAATGAAACTTATTTCTCCATATTTTGCCGAGTTGATGCTCGTTGTGATTCGATCCGAGCTCCCAACCCGTCGAGATACCTTCAATTGCGATTACAAAAGATCAATTCTCATGCTACTGATCTCTATCTTAGAAAATTCATTTCCATTCTTAGGTTCAATAAACTCAACATACTCAAATCCTTAAGAATATCATGGAGTAATTCAAACTCGCAAAACCCAAGAACCTCAATCACCAACATTAGTAGAATATTTTAGTATTAAACCCTAAGCAATAGGAGCAAGAGAACTTATCTTGACTCCACGCTGCCAACAAAGCTCTTCCTATTCTTGAGCTTCTTCAAACACAACAAGCTTTCAATCACCTCAAATCTTCTCCAAACCCTTTGTTTGGAGAGATCCTAGAGAGAGAAGAAAGGAAACGGCGAAGGAGGAGGAAAACAATGCTTCTCATTGCCATAGGATAGCTAATGTGTTGGGTAGGGTATATATATGATCCCCTAACATTTCACTAGGCGCCTCAAAAACCTCACCTTTCACCTCATTACAATTCGAGTCCTCACCATGCGGAGTATCGGTACCGTCGGTCTATATATTTGGGTTCCTAGATCGCGTACCGTACCACCTCAGTACTGCGTACGAGCCACTCTAACCCAAGACTGGCAAGACGTTCTGTCCGAGCGTTATACTGATACTCAACCACCTAGTACGTACCTGACCAAGTCCAGTACCGCAACGCGCCTCAGGTACGGATCGTCAAACTTATCCAGGTATCCCAATCCAGAGAGCCTGACCAACTGCATCCTGCTGCGAGTATCCTGTATAGTATTGGCTTGGTTATCGGTATCAAATGTCCCTTGTGCAGTCTCAGCAACTACAGTGTTTCGCATTTCGTTTTCAGCCCGGTTGCGCCGAAAAACACCCAAAACACCTCCAAAACTAGCTTTAGCACATGCCCAATGCCCTTTAAGGCCACTTGGGAACGTACCTTCAACACCTCTATTGCCTCACTTTGATCAATTCAATCGAAGTTGATTACAATTTCGAAAATCGGTTATACTATATATATATATATATATATATAATATATATAGCGAGAGAGAGAGAGAAGAGAGAGAGAGAGAGTACGAGACTTCTATATATATATATATATATAGTCCGACTGGTATATCTATCAGATACATAGACGCCTCTGTGCTACCAAGTTTTTATGATCGGTCGAAATCAAACGATCGGCTCGTTAGACTGATCTACACTATTGCAAAGATTGGAAACTAAATTTTAATAAGTTTCCGACGCTCAGTTATACCTATTCAAACGAGTAGCTCTAAAGAATGAAAGCGCTGACATATAAAATCTCATAAAACTGAGTGATAAAAGACTTGAATTTAAACCAGAGTACTACGATCTACTCTACAATTACTAAATAAAAAAAATTTATAAAAATTCTCATCAGATTTGATTTTGTTACACGCGTTAAATCACAACGCTCACATCGGTCATCAAATTATTCATTTTTGAGACAGTTTTGATCACCTAGCTAAAATAATGTCGAAAAATTATGACAATGTTCGTTTCAAATATTTCAAGAGTGTACATTAAGTCTAGTGAAGACCGATCTTCGATTGCTGAGAGCCGCGCATTCATCGAAAATAATTTATGTAGCTAGCGAGCTCCATGCTACCGTTAGTTATACCGGCCCTAGTTCGTATATAATCTAGAGAGAGAGAGAGGAGAGAGAGAGAGAGAGAGAGAGAGTAGGGCCTTAGAGGCTACTTGTACTCTATATTAATGATATGATCTTTATCTAGCTAGTGAATAAATTTCTATCAAAAATTTAAATCTATTTTGAATTTCTTTTATACGTTAAACTAGCAAGTATTTCATACCAGCCTGGTTTAAAAAACTATTAATTTTGTGACATTTTTATTTCATTTTCAATTGTTTGTTTTTTGGTCGCTTGATAGTCGAAGAAATAATAGTCGAAAAAAAAATATTAAAATTAATTTATGACAGTTTAAATAGTCTAGATAATATTCAATAGTGCCGATCGTCGATTTTGATACTCCATTATCAAAAAAAAATCGGGTAGCACGGGAGCTCATTTCTATCAGATAGTATTCCACTTCAACTCTCTCTTCTCTTCTTCTCTCTCTCTATATTATATATATATATATACATATAGTATAGATATTATATATACATATATAATTATATATATACATACATATATACTATATATACATACATATTATATAGATATATATATACATACATATATATATATATATACAACATATATATATAATATATACATATATTATATATATTAGTCCGGCTGGGTACTATCGATAGCACCAAAGGATTTATGCTATCAGTTTTCCACTGTTAATTGACTTCAGATTATTTTTACCTGTTAGATTATACTATTCAAACCAAACACTACTCAATTTAATCCTAGGAGGTCCATCATCAGTCCTAACCATCATTTCTCAATCTTATGGGCTAAAATATCAATGAGCCACAATAGTTGTCCTAATTGATATTATTCCAGCTAGTTCTCTCTCTTCTCTCTCTCTCTCTCTCTCTCTCTCTCTCTCTCTCTCTCTCATCTCGCCTCTCTCTCTCTTCTATATATTATACTATATATATTAAGTAGGGCTCCCAATACGTTTATGAGTATGTGCCTTCGTACTCACATGGAAACGTCTGAGTAGAGTAAAATCAAACAACGTGGGTGTAATATAAACAATAGAGGTGCAAAGCTCAACATATAATATATGCATGGGTAATAACAAAAGAGCAAAGGTAAGAAACCATCACCGAGCGTGCACCACTGTACCAACGTCGGATCGAAGTACCCACCTATTCAACTGTCGCGCCTGTCTCCTGACTGCAAAAGAACGTCAATAGGACCTAAGGACGGTCCACTGGGTTAGTGTCTAACCCACAACTAAGAAACCCTAAAAGCATAACCCCACAAATAAACCACTGAATACACGACCCACAAACAATCCCACGGAGATCGGTTTCCCAAAACCGATTACCGAACAAACCGGAAGTCCCAAAAACCGCACCGAGACTCTGCCAGGACCCACGGACTGTCCCGGAACTCACCGACTCGTACTACGAGTCACCCGCTGCCACTAAATACAATTTACATGTGACTTGGCAGCAAAGACCTTAACTCACTCCAAAACGATTATCGTCGGATAATCGTTCCAAACCGGGTTCCCGGAAGTGTCTATTTCGACACCGGAACCCACCGTCGCTCACCCGTCATTTCCGAACCCTCGAAATGACACGGGTGACCAGCCAACTAGGCTCAGCGACACAATAAATCATCCCGAGACACCGTCGGAATAATTCCGAACCGAAACCGCGTTCCGTCGGCGGATTTTGCCGACAAACGCACCGGAATGCCCTTTTCGATCTTCGCAAAGGCCCGGGGCCTTGGACAATCAGTCCACAGGTCACCCACAACTCATCTATGCTGCCAACAGCAGCCGTGACGAACAAAGTTGCATAAAAGCCCTTCCGAATACCCGAAATCGCATTATTTCATGCGATTTCGGCGCTTTTATGGTCCGTCCATGCAAACCAGAGGTCAATCAGCCGAGCCAAGATACCCACTGACAGGTTTCGACGTGCCGGAGGCCGTGCTCACCTTTCGGAGCAATTTCGGCCACTGTAGAGAGCGCGGGGGTGACACGAAAGTCTGCGAACAGCGCGCACAGCATGAAAAGCATGCTTATCTCGCTAACCAAGGGCTCGCTGACCCTAATTGAGGTGAGAACTGTGATCAGCACTGACTGATGATCACCGTGCTCACTTCCGGAGGCATCGAAACAGCCTCGGGTCGCCGGAACAGTATACACAACCCCAAACAGTGCATAATAATAGCAATACAAGCTTACCGGAGCTAGGCAGGGCTCGGGGTAGTCGGCGGCGGCCGGACGGCTGGCAGGCCGGCCAAGGGAAGGTGCTCCAGGTCAGAGGAGGCCGGGGCTCGCGTCAACAGGCGACGGGAGGCGGCGACGACGGCGGGCAACGATGCCCTAGTTGCACAACCCGAGGAGAGCATGGGCTCACCACGGTTGACAGGGAGCTCCGGCGGCGGGTTAGCCGGCGGTGGACGGGTGCGGCCGGCCAGGCGGAGCCGGTGCTCACGCCGGACGGCGGCGGTGCCGGTGCTGGATGTGGCTCGGTCTACACAAAGCCCAACCGGGCTGAGCCGAACAAGACGGCGGCGCTGGCGGCCGGGAGAGGTCGGGGGTGCACAGGGGCGACGGCGGTGGTTCGCCGGAGGCCGAGGGAAGGCGGCGCAGCCGATCTGGAGTGGCGGCGGCGCGCGGGCCTCGAGCCCACCGTGCTCGGTCTGGGTTGACCGAGGGTGGCCGCTGGGAGCAGGGGCGGCGCCGGCGGCGCGTGCGGGCGGCGACGGCCGGCGGGGACGGCGCCGGGGAGTTCCAGGAGGGTGGCGCTTCCAATCCCGAGCGGCAGCAGGGCGAGGAGGAGGAGATCCCACCACCTCGGCCAGATCTGCTCAGATCTGGCCGCAACTGGCCAGGGTGGTGGTGGCGGCGCTCGGGGGCGGCCGGGACGGCGGCGGCCGGCGGCGATGATGTTGGAGAATGGTCTCGGCCAGAGGGTGGAGTCCGAGGGTGTGGGTTCACCCTGGTAGCAGCACAAGTGGGGGGTGAAGGGTGGTGAAGCAAGGAACAATGGAGAGGTGGAGGAGCAGCCAGCTCCGGCGGCCGGCGGCGTGCTCTGGTGGCCGGAGCGCGCGCGGGGAGAGCAGGGGAACGTGAGGGAGGCGGTTAAGGAAGAGGAGGGGACCCAGGGTTAGGGTTTCATGGTGACCTAACTCTATGATATATGTACAATTACAGAAAAACCCACCTCAGCCCTATTTTTATAATTTAGTCCCTGCCATTGCGCGTAACTTGCGCATACGCACCACCACGCTCGATCTCAAGTGATTCGATACATAAAATACAATGACTTTTGCGAAGTTTCCGATTTGCCACCTTCGACCCCTCAGTGAACATTTCGAGTTTTCCGAAAATCCGTCCGTCGGATTTTCGATCCGACAGTGCCATCGCGTTCAGCACGACGGGGGCATCGAAACTACGATTTCGTTTCATCCGATTTACTTGCCGATTTGCGACAAAATCTGACCTCTCTCCAACTAACCTATATATCATACATAGGCCTTGGTGGAAAACCGAAATCCTTTAATTCAAACTCGTATTTGAATTCCCTGCCACCAGTAGGTACTTGAAACATCTCTCACCCATCTCCAGATCACTTGTACAAAGCACGAGGAGTTTTAAAATGCACGAATAGCAAAGAGCGGAAACCCTCTTTTTGTTAAAACTCTTTTTTCTCGAAAACCGTGCGTCAGATCCAAAATCCGTCAGTGCCATTGGTTCCAGAATAGTCGAGCCGATCAAAACGAGCTATTGGATCGCTTTGAATGGAGTCCAATACGCGCCGAAAGCCAACTCTACTCCGTGGCTTCTTCGGAAAACCGGAGTTACTATTCACTTAAGTGAAAACTAATAATCGCGTAACTTCTCCATTCTAGCTCATTTTCTCCCGAAACTTGACGAGTACTTATGTAATTAAATTACACACATAAATATCGTCAACAGAGAGTTTAGTTGCACTGTCAAAATCTCAGTCCTTACAGTCATAATCTATTGTCTACATGTATCTTTACATTGGGAGCATACAAGGTTTCCCACATCCAACCACATATTAGCATTAACCCCACAATGCATGAATTTAACACTATACAGATACATATATGCTCAAGAAGGTGACAAAGACATATAGGTCATTCGAAGATTTCGGATAGCACCACCCACCTCGTAGGGATGCCGAGATGCAAGAAACCAAATTTTGCGATTTTTGGACTTCTATTTCTCTCGACCTATGGCTAACAAACAAAAAATGAAGCTTTTTCTCAATATTTTGCCGTAGCCTCGTCGGAACGTCGATCCGAGCCTCCCAACGCGTCGAATTACCTTCAATTAGGATTACAAAAGATCAATTCCATGCTAGATCTCTATTCTTAGAAAATCTCATTTCCATGTCTAGGTTTCACATAACCTCAACATACTCAAATCCTTAGGAATTCATGGAGTAATTCAAACCTCCAAAACCCAAGAACCTCAATCACCAACAATTTAGAATATTTAGATTAAACCCTAGCAAATAGGAGCAAGAGAACTTATCTTGACTCCGCTGCCACACAAGCTCTTCCTATTCTTGAGCTTCTTCAACACCAACAAGCTTCAATCCAACCTCAAATCTTCTCCAAAACCCTTTGTTGGAGAGATCCTAGAGAGAGAAGGAAAAGGAAACGGGAAGGAGGAGGAAACAATGCTTCTCATTTGCATAGGAATGTACAGGTGTTGGGGTTAGGGTATATATAGACCCCTAACATTTGCACTTAGGCCCTCCAAAAACTCACCTTTTCAGCCTTACAATTCAGTCCTCACAGGCTGAGTATCGGTACTCGGGCTAGAGTATGGGTTCCTAGTACCGGTACCTACCACCCAGTACCGGTACGAGCCACTCAACCCAAGACTGTGCAACGTCTGGTCCGAGGCGTAGTACCGATACTCAACACCAGTACCGGTACCTGACCAGTCCAGTACCGGCACCAGCCTCAGGTACCGGTACACAACTTACCAGGATCCCAATCCGGAGAGCTGACCAAACTGCACTCCTGCTGGGTACCTGTATAGTATTGGCTTGGTATCGGTACTCAATGTCCCTTGTGCAGTTCAGCAACTACAGTGTTTCGGATTTCGTTTCCACGCCCGGTTTGCGCCGAAAACACCCAAACACCTCCAAAACTAGCTTTTAGCCATCCCAATGCCTTTAAGGCCACTTGGGAACCTCGCTTAACACCCTCATGCCTCACTTTGATCAATTCAATCGAAGTTAGCATTACAATTCGGAAATTCGGTATACTATATATATATATATATATATATATATATATATATATATATAGTCCGACTGGTATACTATCGATAGCATAGAAGCCTCTGTGCTACCAAGTTATTTTTTATGATGCGGCTTCGAAATCAACGATCGGCTTCGTTAGACTTGATCTACACTATTGAAAGTATTTGGAAACTAAATTTTATAAGTTTTCGACATCATTTACCTATCAAACGAGTAGTCTAAAGATGAAAGCGCTGACTATAAAAATCTCATAAAAACTGATGATAAAAGACTTGAATTTAAAACCAGAGCTACCGATCTTACTCTAAATACTAAAAAAAAAAATTTATAAAAATTTCATCAGATTTGGATTGTTTTACACCGTTAAATTCACAAACGCTCACATCGGTCATCAAATTATCATTTTTGAGACATTTTGATCACTAGCTAAATAATGTCGAAAAATTATGAAATTTCGTTTTCAAATATTTTCAAGAGTGTACATTAAGTCTAGTGAAGCCGATCGTTGATTTGAAAGCCGCATCATCGAAAATAATTTAGTAGCACGGAGGCCTCCATGCTACCGATAGTATACCGGCCTAGTTCTATATATCTAGAGAGAGAGAGAGAGAGAGAGAGAGAGAGAGAGAGAGTAGGGCTAGGGCTACTGTACTCTTATAAGATATTGATCTTTATCTAGGTAGTGAATAAAATTTTCTATCAAAAATTTAATCTATTTTGATTCTTTTATACCGTTAAACTAGCAAGTATTTCATACCAGCTGTTAAAAACTATTAATTTTGTGACATTTTATTCATTTTCAATTGTTTGTTTTTTGTGTCCGCTTGATAGTCAAGAGAATAATATCGAAAAAATATAAAATTTAATTTTATGACAGTTTAAATAGTCTAGATAATATTCAATAGTGCCGAATACATATATATATATATATATATACATATATATATATATATACAACATATATATATAATATATACATATATTATATATATTAGTCCGGCTGGAGTACTATCGATAGCACCAAGGATTTATTGCTATCGAGTTTTCCACTGTTAGATTACTTCAGATTATTTTTACCTGTTAGATTATACTATTCAACCAAACACTCACTCAATTTAATCCTAGGAGGTCCACATCATCCTAACCATCCATTTCTCAATCTATGGCTAAAAATCAATAGCCACCAATAGTTGGTCCTATTGATATTATTCCAGCTAGTTCTCTCTCTTCTCTCTCTCTCTCTCTCTCTCTCTCTCTCCTCTCTCTCTCTCTCTCCCTCTCTCTCTCTCTCTATATATTATATATATTATATTAAGTAGGGCTCCAATATATTATGAGTATGTGGCCTTCGTACTCATAAGTTGTTTCGATGATGGAGCTTCCGAATCGACGATTCACTCCGTTAAATATGATCTAGAGTATTTGAAACTTCTAGAAAATAAATTTCGGAATTTTTGAAATCATAATAAAGTCCATCAAGCGGTATAAAATGAACGGTCAAATCGAACGATGTCTAAAAAAATGGATGATTGGATGCTTCAATTTAAGATCGGGAGTTAATTGATCTTTATCTAGATAGTGAATAGAATTTTCTATCAAAAATTCAACCTATTCGGATTCTTTTGCATTGGAAACTAGCAAGTATTCATACCGGCCGTTAAAAATTGTTAATTTTGTGAGCTTTTGATCGTAAGGTAAATGATGTTGAAAAATTATGAAATTTGATTTCTAGATGTTTCAAATGCTCTAAATAACGTTTAACGGTGTGGATTGTCGATTCGAAGCTCTATCATTGAAAACAACTTATGAGTACGAGGGGTCGTACACTAATAGTATAGTAGCCGACTCTACTATATATATATATATTATAGTAGGGCTCCAATACTATTATGAGTATTGGGCCTTCGTACTCATAAGTTGTTTTCGATGATGGAGCTTCCGAATCGACGATCCACTCCGTTAAATATGATCTAGAGTATTTGAAACTTCTAGAAAATAAATTTCGAAATTTTTTGAAATCATAATAAAGTCCATCAAGCGGTATAAAATGAACGGTCAAATCGAACGATGTCTAAAAAAATGGATGATTGGATGCTTCAATTTAAGATCGGAGTTATTGATCTTTATCTAGATAGTGAATAGAATTTTCTATCAAAAATTCAACCTATTCGGATTCTTTTGCATTGGTTAAACTAGCAAGTATTCATACCGGCCGTTAAAAATTGTTAATTTTGTGAGCTTTTGATCGTAAGGTAAATGATGTTGAAAAATTATGAAATTTGATTTCTAGATGTTTCAAATGCTCTAAATAACGTTTAACGGTGTGGATTGTCGATTCGGAAGCTCTATCATTGAAAACAACTTATGAGTACGAGGGGTCGTGACACATAATAGTATAGTAGCCGACTCTACTTATATATATATATATATATATATATATATATATATATATATATATATATATATATAGCCCGGCTAAGTACTTGGTGCTTGTTAGCTTTTCTCCATTATAGATCTATTTATTTGACAATTTCATCAGTTAGATCATACTATTCAACCAACCGCTCACTGAACCATAGGGGACTACTATCATCCTTATAACCACATATCCCTTTATTTAAGGGTCGAAAACCTACGAGCACTAATGACTTGGGTATTTTTAAAAGTGTAAGAGCTCAATTTTATATATGCACCTAATTTATCTTTGTTATCAAATTTGCTTACGTATATTATGTAATTTGCCATTTGAAATAGTATCACTATCTTCCCAATATACCATGCTGTTGAGAGTTTATTGGAAAGATGTTAAATTTTAGAAGAGTAGATTTGAAAACTTAGGAATGTTTGAAAGAGAAATGTTTTGAGGGGTATACATGAAATTGTCACTTTTAAGTAAGTAAGAAATTAACCAAGTTTAAATAAATTATTTATTATTTATAAAAATTTTGATGTTTTTATTTTCTTCTTTTTTGTGACGAAGTTCGTTATATTTAGGGGCCGTTTGGTTAGATGTAATTATAAATGCAGTGTAGTTAGAGATACATGCAGTTGG
The DNA here is from genome assembly GCF_001540865.1 of Ananas comosus. Taxonomy (NCBI): domain Eukaryota; kingdom Viridiplantae; phylum Streptophyta; class Magnoliopsida; order Poales; family Bromeliaceae; genus Ananas; species Ananas comosus. The sequence goes on along the minus strand of NC_033633.1, from coordinate 5,032,462 downwards.
AAATACAGCAATTATAACTAGATGAATCTTGTTTGGTTAGATGTAATAGAAAACGCTACAAGTATAAATAATTTGTTTGGTTGCATACAGTTGAGAAATAATTTTTAAAATTTTATTATTTTATATATATGATGGTGAGATTATCTCTAATGTAAAAAAGAAAAATAATTTTTGTTTAAAAAATATTGAAGAGGTAAGCATATCTTTTATTTAAAATTACTCTCTCCAACTGCTGTAGTTGGAACTGCGGCCAATTTGGGCGTAGTTCAAACTGCAGCAGTTGGGCCTCCCCCTGCAGTTCCTATTACAGCAGTTGGAGTTAAATACATTAAACCAAATACAAAATTTGCATTTATATACAGTTACAACTGCAGTGCAGTTGCAACTACATACAACCAAATGGTCCCTTAGTCGTCGTACCCAGCTGGAGATTTGCTGGACATTGATATCTTATAATAAAAGCATACAACTTGCAAAAAATGGTTGCATTATTTTAAATTTGTAATTACAAAACTATTTTATTAAATAAGGCCAACATTATACTAGCATATTTTCAGCATATATATTGCAGTTGAAAACAAAATTTGGGTACTCAAATGTGATATAGTGCCTGCTTGGCTTAACTGCTGGACAGGTAATTTTTACAGAGTTATTTTTTATTAAAATTTAGAATTTAAATTTTAAAAATATAAAATTTTAATTTTAAAATATATATTTAAAATTATAATAAAATTTTAAATTAAAAATCTAAATTTGAAACTTAGAATGTGAAAATTAAATTTTAAAATTTGAAATGAAAATAAAAAATTTAAAATTTAAAATTTAAATTTAAAATTTAAAATTTAAAATTTAAATTTAAAATTTGAGTATGGAATCAAAATTAGATTTCAAAAAGCAGATTTTAGCTATTTCTGATTTTGAGTCTCTAAAATTAAAAAGCTGATTCTAAAAATTATAATCAGATTTCAAAAAAAAAAATTTACCAAATGTTAAGGAAAAATTTTATTTGCCCATACAAATCACTTTTTAGAATTTAGGCCAAACACCTACATCCTGGTTGACTAGCTTTGAGAAGAAGCCCTACAATTGGCAAAGCTTAATTTTGTCGCTACGCTTGTTTAGCTGGATGTAATTGTAAATAAAATAACTTATAATTTTGGTCCTCAAATTTTGAGATGCATGACATTTTAGATGTTTAGCTGGATGTAATTGTAAATAAAATAACTTATAATTTGTTGGAATTGCCGGCTCAAAATTGTTTATATTATTGTGATTAAGTCCCAAAGTGTAAGGACTGAGATTTTTGCAGTGTAGCTAAACTCTCAGTTGACGATGTTTTTGTGTGTAATTTAATTACAAAAGCACTCGTCAAGTTTCGGGCGAAATCGAGTTAAAACGGAAATTCTACGCGACTTCCAAGTTTCACTTAAAGTGAATAGTAACTCGATTTTCCGGAGAAGCCGCGGTGAGAAGTTGGCTTCTGGCTCGTACCGGACTCTGTTCATAGCAGTCCAATAGCTCGTTTCGACCGGGTCAGCTATTCTGGAACTAATGACGCTGACGGATTTTGAGTTTGACGCACGGATTTCGAGAAAATCCAAAAATACATGTTTTATATGTATTTATGTGTGTGTTTCCTTCTATTCGAAGAAGGTTGGATTTTGTCGTGAATCCGTGGTCGATCAAGACGAAACGAAATCGCAGCTTTGTTGTCTCCGAGGTGCTGATCGCACCGGTGCAATCCGTTCGCAAATCTGACGGACGGATCTGCGGAGATCGCGCGTTGATCGAGGAGAGGACGGTAGTGGCAAATTGGTATTTTCGCGAAAGTCGCGATATTTTATGTACCGTTTCGCGTGGGATCGCACGTAGAGGGGTGTTCGCGTGTTTTACACACGCTGTGATGGACTCAGTTATAAATACTGAGGTTTGGTGGACTTATTTGCAAAGTTACACCTTAGTATTTATAGCTTTCTAGGGTTTGGTGCCACCTAACCCTAATCCTAGCCCTAGCCAACCACCCAGCCGCCTCCCTCTCCTTCCCCTGCACCTGCTGCGCGCGCCCAGGCCGCCGCCGACCGAGCCCCGGCCGGCCAACCACCGCGGCAGCCTCTACCTCTCCCTCTCTCCCTCTCTTTCTCTCTCCCTCTCTCCTCTCGGGTTGTGAGGAGACCCGAGACTGCCGCCACCTTCGGACCCTCCCTTGGTGTCGCCCCGTGCTCCGGCGATCATCCCCGCCGACCGCCGCCGTCGCCTGCGCCGCCGCAGCCGCTCCAGCCGCCTGCAGCAGCCCAGGCCGAGCTGGGTTGCAGCCGCTGCCCGCGCGCCGCCACCGCCCGAGATCGCTCCCGCCGACATCCCCCGTGCCCGGGCGCTCCCTCCCGCCGATCGCCACCGCCCCGGCGCACCGCCGCCGCCGCCTCGGCCGGCTGCAGCTGTCCAGCCCGAGCCCAGGCCGAGAGCTGTGTGCGGCCTCTTCCTCGCGTCGCCGCCGCCCTGGGCCGCCCCTGTGGCACCTCCCCGACCTCAGGCAGTCGGCCGCCTCTGCCCCGAGCCGCCCTGAGCGCCGCTGCCGCCGCGCGAGCCGCCTGCAGCCCTCCAACCCGAGCCCGAGCTGAAGTTCGGTGCGGCCTTTTCCCCACGCCGCCGCCGTCCTGAGCCACCTGTGCAGCCCTCCCCCGACCTCCTGCAGCCCGCCTCCGCCGTCCCGGAGCTCCCCGGCCGCCGACGTGGCCGCAGCAACTCCTGGAACCCGAGCCCGATCTCGTGCGGGCTCGGTTTGCTCCGCCGACGCCGCCGCCGCTTCCAGCCGCCACCTGAGGTGAGCATGGAGTTCCTCACCTCCCCCTCACCCGACTCAGGGCCCCGCGCGCGCCGCTGTGCCGCCGGAGGCCGGCCGGAGCAAGGTTGCTCCGGCCAAGCCCGAGCAACCTTGTTCTGGGCTTCCCGAGCTTCCCCGATCTCTACGGAAGGGAGCACGATGATCCCAGCAAGTTGCTGATCATCGTGCTCACCTTTGTTTCTGTCGGGAAGGCCCTGTTCCGCTGTTTTGGTGATGTCGCTCCGTTTCAGCCTGTTTGGCTGCTGTTTTGGGCTTGCGCACGCTTATCCGGCGATCCGAGGCTGTCCTGATGCCTCCGGAGGTGAGCACGGTGATCGTGGGTCAGTGCTGATCACAATGCTCACCTTCTCTTGGATCAGAAGTGTCCGGTTAGTTCTGTTCGGCGCGATCTTCCCTGACTGCGCGCTATTCGCTGAACCTTCGGGTTGCTCCCGCGCTTCCCACAGCGAGCCGCTGTGCTCCGGATCGTGAGCACGGACTCCGGTACGTCGAGACCTGTCAGTACGCGTCTCTGCGGACTTCGGAAGTCCTCGATTTGCGTGAACGAGCCGCTTGATCGCTCAAATTACATAAAATGATGAGATTTTATGTAATTAGAGGGTCTTTTATGCATTTGTGCTTTGCGTGGCTACTGTGGGCAGTGTGTGGGAGTTTGTTATGATCGCTGGACTGATTGTCCATGGTCCGTTAGCTTTCGCGGAAATCGGTAGGTCGATTTCGGTGCGTTTTTCGGCGAAATTCGCCGAAAGAACGCGGTTTCGGTTCGGATTCTTTCCGACGGTGTTTGGTTGCTTCGTATTTTGTCACTGAGCCTTGTTGGCTAGTCACCATCATCATTTTGTGGGTTCGATGATGATAGGTGAGCGACGGAGGGTTCCGGTGTCGAAATAGACACTTCCGGGAACCCGGATTCGTACGATTATCCGGCGATGATCGTATGGTTGTGTTACCTCGTGTTCGCTGCCAAGGCATCCAAATTGGAGTGCTTTGGGGCAGCGGGTGACTCATGGCACGAGTCGGTGAGTTCGGGACACTTAGTGGGTCCCGACGGCGTCCCGGTGTGGTTTTCGGGACTTCCGGTGAGTTACGGGGATCGGTTTTGGGAAACCGATTACAGGGATCCTGTGTGGGGGTTTGTAAGTCTCGTGCTTTGGGTTAGTGGTTTGGATACTGACTTGGTGGATCTTCTTAGGTCCGGTAGACTTGTGCGTACTCAATGTTCCGACGCAACAGTGACAGGTGGGTGCTTCGAGCTGGTAGTCGGTGAGAGCGTTTCACTTCCTTCTCCTGTTTTTCTATTCCTGTGTTTAGACTCTACATGTCATTGCTTGTTATCGTTTGGTTATCGTACCCCTTGATTGCATTGTATAGTTGTGGATAGACATGTAGAGCAGGTTTCATTTGTATTTCAGTATCTCTGTGGACCTTGGGTCCAGGCAACACATCGACTCTCTTGTCGTGTGTTTCGATCTGGTTGATCGAGGTTCGGCGTTGTACGCTCTAGCTTCTATTTCAGTTTGGCATTGTACGCCCTCGTTGTTGGCTTCGGCCTAGGCACCGGCTTTAGCCGGGTTTGTTCTTGTTTGAGCATACCAGCATGACTTAGTCACGGCACTTGGGGGTATTCATGACACAGGATCGGTTTGGCCACCGATCGGAGGTGTACTTATCCGGATAGGTCGTCCTGCGGGGCGGATGGATCAGGTCGGTGCAGTTAGTGACAGGTAGCGCTTGAGGTCTTGAAGGTCTGCGGATCCGATACAGCAGGCACAGATTGGTACAGTTTCTGGGTTCAGTACATTGAGGACATTCTTTGCATTGTTTTCTATATAGTAGCAGTTATTTATTGCTCCTATTTTATCTGTTGTAAGCTACTGTACGTTCTATTTCATATCAAGCTTACAGATATATATTTGTTTATCTTCTCCTTGTGTTTCCGGCTGATTACGACTTGTCCTTCGTGGCTCTGTCGTAACCCACTAGAAGAACTATGGGTTGCGGTTCTCACCCCCTTCTCGCCCCAGGTACAGAACGAGGATTGATTTGAGCTCGATGAGAGGACGATTCTAGTTAGACGGCAGTAAGCACCGTCACCCTGGTTTCATTCCTTTCCGCGCACTTAGTAGTTTCTTAATAAATGGTTCAATTTAGATGTTTGGATATGTGGTATTCCGTTATGCATGAATTATGGATGTTTTATTATACATGTAATTGAGTTTCGATCTGTGGTTTTGGTTCTGTCGAGTTTGGTTTTCTGTACGTCCCTGCAATCGTGGTTTTCTACCCCTCGTAGGTAGTCTGGGTTTTCAAAAATAAGTTTCCGTGTGGGAACAGTTTTAAAAAGGTTTGGTCCGAAATGGCCTTTTATAGAATGATTGAATTAGAGTTTAAAAACAAAAGCTTCCGTGTGGGGAGCATTTTTAAATTAGGATTGTTGTTGATGTGCATCGGCAATCATCCAGCGGCCTAAGGAGTGCTTAGAGGCATGCATCATTCTAAGGATTGTTAGCTGATGGAAATGCATATCATGCCTGGTGTTGATTGGGTAAATGTAGGTTGGGTTGAGGATCCTGTTGTAATCGTTGGTACGGCCGTGCAAATAAAAGGGAACTCTGCTCCGGACGTGGACAGAGGTAACCTTTGTATTGTGGCAGATCTGGTACGTCGCGTGGGCCAGGCTTGAAAAGAGGTATTTTCAAAAAAAAAAAAAAAAAAATGCACTTTTCCGCAACTCTGTTTAAAAAGACTTTTAAATCGCCCCGGGGCGTGAACACAGAAGTTCAATTAAGTGATGAATATTGATATTTCGGGCTAAGTGGTAACAATGTGGCATCTTCTAATAATTGCACGTTATCATGTAACAACTACTACATTAATTCTATATTAGCCCGATAAATATTATTTAACAGTTTAAGTTGGACCGTAGAGTTTACTTGAACAATTAAAATTTTTTGATTCATAAAATACCAACAAATCAAAAATTCGAGGACTAAGGTGCTCACACTACTCAAAATTTGAGACCAAAGTATAATTTCAGTTTACAAATATAATATAAAGAGTATAGTTGAAAATTATAATGATATAGTTACATATATCTTATTTAATTGAATGTAGATCGAAGGCGTTGTATTATAGACAAATTTGCTCGATACAGTTAGTTAGGAACTGTATTTTGTCTATTTTTATCACTTTCCATATGGGGTGTGAGACAACTTACATGAAGAAGATTTATTTTATTTTTTTTTCATTTAACAAGGTGATTATGTGGAAAGCATACCTCTTACTTTAACTTCATTGTGCGCCCAAGTTACTTAATTGAAACTGTGACTTAACCTCCGTCCTAGTTTCATTTGCTACAATGCTGGGTCTATTTGGCCCTAGCTTCTTGAAAAAAAATAATTTCTAAATCAAATAATTTTAGTTTGGAAAAGTAAATTTAGTTAAAAAATGTAGAGCGTTGTGCGGAGTTTAGATAATAGTAATTTTTCTGACTGATTTTGAAAAGCTGTTGACAATTATTTTGATATTTCCATAAATTAATATTTTTATTAGATTTTATTTTAAAATAATTTAAAATCTACAAATTTAAATTGAATTAAAAATAAAATATTAAATTTCAAATTATACAAAATTAAAATTTGATATTTTAATTTAAAAAAAATTTAAAATTTTAAAAATTTAAAATTAAAAATATAAAATATAAATTTTAAAATATATATTAATTATGAAATTTTAAATATAATTTTTAATTATAAAAATATAAATTAAAATAAAATTCAAACTTAAATTTAGAATTCAAAATGAAATTATGCTTAAATTTAAAATTTGAATTTAAAAATTAAAATTTAAAATTTAAATGTAAAATTAAATAATTATGGACATTAAAATATAAAATATTAAAATTTAAAAATATATTAAATTTTAAATTCCTAAATTTAAAATTTAAAATTAATTATAAATTTAAAATATTAAATTTAAAATTTGAAGTATTTAAAATTAAATTTAAAATTTGAATTTATAATTGAACATTAAAATATTAATATTAAAATTTAAAAAATTTAATTTTTACATTTAAGATTTTTAAATCTAAAATATCAATTTTAAATTTTACTTAAATTTTAAATTTTAAATTTTAAATTTATAAAATTTTTAAATTTTAAGGAGAGAGTGAGGAATGTAATTTGAAATTGATATTTAAAATTTAAAATTTAAAGTTTGAAATCTATTTTTCAAAAATTTAAACTTAATATTTAAATGTTTAAATTTATAATTCAAAAATGAATCTAAAAATTAAAATTTAAATTAAATTAAATTTGAAATATTAAAATTAAAATAAAAATAAAAATTTAAAGTTTAAACCCAAAAATCAGGAAGACAAATTTTAAGAAACAGCTTTTTCTATTTCTGATTCTGGCCTTCAAAATCAGTTTTCTGATTCTAAAAAGCAGAATCAGATTTTAAAAGTGAGTTGCCAAACGCTCTTATGGAGCGAAAAATCGCTTTTCAGCCCAAAAGCGCTTTTAAAAGCTAGGCCAAACGGGCCCCCTGAGTCTTCTCTTGGATTTTTTAACTATGACAAGTGAATGCTCGTGGTTTGTGCAATATCCAAGCCACCCAAATTGGCTACATATATAGTTGAGTGTTTGTTTTTATTGGTTTTTTTGTGATTAAACTTGTTAGGTCTCTTGGGCAGCCACATACTTGATAGGTCTTGCCTGAGAACCAACTAAGATTTTCACTATCTATTACTCTTTATGGAATCCCCAATGTTTTAAAGCTGATGTGTCAATAACTCCTAATTTTTTGAAATTTTTTTAATTTAGAATGATCCATTTTATTCTCTCTCTCAACATACGTCTCTTCATTCTCCCCCATTTAACTTTTTATTTAGAATAAGCCATTTACTCTTTCTCTCAACGTACGTTCTCTTCATTATCCGCCCATTCAATTTTTATTTTAGAATGGAGCCATTTTACTCTCTCATCTCTCAACTTTGTCTCCTCTTCGTCCTTATTTATTCTCTCTTTCTCAACATACGGTCTTTCATCTCTCTTCATTTAATTTTATTTAGAATGATGTATTTTTACTCTCTCTCTCTCTTCATCATTGGCATATTACTAAGTGAGATACACAAAAATTATTAATATTTATTATATTAATTTACTTACTATAGTTTCTATCGCTGCAAAGCGCGGGACTCTTCACTAGTGATGATTAATTCCACATTAAAAACTAAAATATATTGTTGGTTATTTATATTCTCCTTTGATTCTCAAGCAAATGGTTTGAAAGAAAATGAGAATGATTACTTATTGATTTAAAATATACACAGCACGGCACGAGCCGGGCCGGGTGGGGTGACTGCACGCCGGTTCAGATTCAGTTTATTTTATTTTATTTTATTTTCTGATTTATCTTTAAACTTTTTAAAGTTCTAACCTTTTTTGGGGATTCCTAATCAGTTTCTCTGATATAATCTTAGATTATCTTGCGTTTTAAAGAATTGACGCATTGAACCAAAATCTTTGCTTTGGATATATATATATTGGAGAAGGTTGTATGAGTTCCAATCCTGAGCCAAGGCATACCTGTCACGCCCCGGATTACACGTTTCCCGGCACGCGACAAATCCGCCGTATACAACGAAATTTTTCCTGTATACGAAGCGATAGCTGTACTCAGTTAAATATACAATACTACAAACAGTTAGGTGTAGAGCCTGAAGAGAACTAAGCAGGTAGAACGAACAAATTCTCATATACATACAAACTAACAGTACAAAAACACTCGCTCTAGGCGAGTTCTAGCAATCAGTATGTACATAAGGCCCAAAATAAAAACACTTACACCTGCAGCTTCGGTGATCCTCTAGCACGGCGCTTCGTCGGTAGGGCTCTAAGCTCGCAACGCCTTGGCCTCGATCCGCTCTGAAGATGCAGCAGCCGGAACAGCAGGCTCTGGCAAAAAACACAGGGTAACAACTGCGTGAGAACTACGTAAAACAAGTAGTCCTCAGTGGGTACCGCCTCAAACTTCATCGGGCCAACGCCACTAAGACTACAGTATAAATAAGGCTAAAAAGGGTAAAGCCCGAAAAGAAACTCCACAGCTACATACCAGCTACACTATCTACTGTGTCTTACTATCAGATTCTTACCAATTCTCATTAGGACTGTGTGTATTTCGCCTGTTTATACAGCGCACCTCCACGCTAAACAGTCCGGTGGATAGCAAACGAATCATCGACATCAACGCGGAAACGCACAAAGCTAGACTCCGGAGCGGCACTCGGGTGGCCGAGCAACGAGTATGCAAGCGTATCTCTGTGAGGGTTAAATCTGGCTCTCACAGGCCTAAAACCAAGGCACAACAGTCAACAGTACTACCCAACCCCTAGTCACGTGCCCTCGGCACAATCTGATATCGAACGATCAAATCCAGTCCGCCGTTCAACCACTACGGCACCAGCTAATCGGAACAGCTGTAAGAATACTGTAATCGGCTCTCTTT
>NC_033633.1:5019188-5021364 GCF_001540865.1 Ananas comosus | reverse complement strand
TATATATATATATATATAGGCTAGAGCTACTATCCTATTAATAGGATAGGAGCACTCATCCTATCAAATTATTTTTGATGATCGAGATTCCGAATCGATGATCGGAGCCGTTGAAGTTGATCTATAGTATTTGAAATATCTAGAAACTAAATTTCATAAATTTAAAAAATTATTTACATGGTGATCAAAGTGTCGTAAAATCGATAATTTTTTACGGCCTATATGAGCCGTTTGCTTGTTTAACGGTGTAAAGCAATCCAAATTGCTTGAATTTTTGATAAAAATTTTTTTATACTATTTAGATAATATTTGATAACTCTAATTATAAATTGAAAAAGTCTAACCTCTATTTTAAGAAGGTTATTCATTTACGACCGTTCATTTTTTAACTCTTAAGATGAACTTAATAATGATTTTTAAATATTACAAAATTTGGTTTCTAAACATTTCTAATTGTGTAGATCAATTTCAACGGTGCCGGTTATCAATTTGAGATTCCGATCAATCAAAACAACTTGATAGGACAATGGCTCCGATCCTATTAATAGGATAGTAGCCGGACTATNTATCTAGAAAATAAATTTTGCGATTTTTCAATATCATTTGCCTAGTAATCGAAGGGGCTCAAAATCAATAATTTTAACGGCCGTGGTGAGCCGGTTGCAAGTTTAACGGTGTAGAAATATCCAAATCACATGAAATTTTGATAGAAAATTCTTTATACCATGTAAAACAAGATCAATAACTTTGATCTAAAATTTTAATGTCATATCATCATATTTTGTAAAATTTTTATTTTCAGCGAGTTGATTTTGAGCCACTTCGATCACTAGGCAAATGATATCGAAAAATCGCAAAATTTATTTTCTAGATACTTCAAATACTCTAGATCAAGTCTAACGGAGCCGATCGTCGATTCGAAAGTCCGAACATCGAAAACAAAGTGGCATCCTAGCCGCACACTATACATACTAGTGTAGGGCCGCGCTTCGTGACGGGTAGGTAGTATTTCAGATAATTTAAATATTTTAATTTATATAAATGGTAACAATTTTTGTTTAATTAATTAAAATTAAGCATAAAAAATTAAAAATTATTAAAATAAGTTAAAAAATAATTTGGAGTTGTCTATTTCAAAGCGTTTAATAGTTGAGGAGGTCTGTACACTTTTTTTTACCAAAATTTTTTATAGTGAAAATGTATTAGAGGCTTCCTAAACATTTATTTGACTAAACAAAATTTATCAAAAATTTTATAAATCTATTAAATTCATTAGTAGGTTCACCGGATTTAATAATTTTAATTATTTTTGGTCATTTTAATTTAACTAAATATGAAAAGGGAGTAGAAGCATAGTCTTTTTTTCTAATTTAATTTTTTTTATTTTGTTTATTTTTTGTTTTTTATTCCTTTCTTTCCTTCTTCTATTTTCCTCTTTTACTTTTTTCTTTTTTTTTTTTTTACTTCACACTCACATAGTCGCAGTAAATTTTTTTACTTTCCCCTTTTCTTTATTTGGCATAAAATGGGGCCCTCGTTTTTCGTTCTTTGTTCATTTTATTTGGCATAAAATATGATAATTTTAAAAAAAAAACTGTCATGGTGTACACTTTGATGTAAGCAAATAAAATACTCCACCCCTTTGTTTTGGTCCTTGCTTCCAAGGCAATGGGTTGTTAGCTTCAACTTTGACTTCAACGCAAACAGAGGTTCGGGCGGCGACGACTCGAGGCGCGTTGGGTGGCGACAGCCAAGGACGCAACAGGGACGGCGTCAGTTTGGTGCGACAGTGACTTGGACGGGGGCGACGGTTTGGGCGTAGGCTGCAGCGTATACAGCAGCGGTTGTGGCTTGGAGGACGCGGCAGCAGCAGCGTCGGTGGGGTCGCCCTCGACGGCGACAGCAATGGCTTCCTCTGTCAAACTATATATATAGAGTCCGGCTACTATGCTGTTAATAGCACGAAGCACTTGATGCTACCAAGTTTTTCGCCGTCAGATCTACCCTTTGGATCATTTTCACCCATTAGATCATACTATTCAACAAACCACCCACTCAACCCTAGAGAGCCCACATCATCCTAACCACACATCTCTTAATCCAATGGCCAAAAACTTGGTAGCATCAACGACTTGGTGCTATTAATAGCATAGTAGCCTAGTTCTATATATATATA
>NC_033633.1:5000970-5018488 GCF_001540865.1 Ananas comosus | reverse complement strand
ATGGAGAAGCTATTCGAGGACTTATTTATACCAGAGCAGGAGCAGGTACATCTGGGAGTGCATTGTTTGGCTGGTGATGTGCATGCTTGGTGGAGGAGGATGAGAGGTACTCGACGGTTGGTGGCGTTGCAGATGAAATGGGATGAGTTCTGCGGAATGCTGTACGGGCGTATTTTTCAAACAGCGTGAAGCAGAAACTCGAAGAGGATCTGAAGAAGCTACAGCAGGGGGAGCGATCAGTTGAGGAGTACACTCGTGAGTTTACTCGGCTTCTGAACTGTGTGCCGTTTGTAGCCAGGGATGATGCCCACATGGTATATCTGTACGAGGGAGGCTTGAGGCCAGAGATCTTTCGGTTGGTGCAGGCGCAGAGGTTAAGGACCTTGGATGCGTCAATTGAGCAGGCATTGTGGGTGGAGAGAGGAGATGTGTCAGTCTGTGAGCGGGCTCAGGTGCAGGGGCAAAGTCAGGATAGGAAGTCCCTAGTCTCAGAGGATAGAGGATAGTCGAGCAGCAGGCGTCCGCCGAGGCCTCCATAATCATGCTCTCAGGGTCGTGGGTTTTCGGAGCGTCAGCGTTCTGGGAGACCTCGTCAGCAAAGGCAGTCGCAGGGGACTCCGCAATATGTGATTTGTTGGGGACCACACCGGCCCCGACAGTGTGAGCAGAGAGAGGGCCGATGTTTCACATGTGGACAGCCTGGGCATATGAGGGCAGCTTGTCCCCGATCAGTATCCTCAGCATCATCGACGGCGTCAGCACAGCCGGCACCTCAGCAGTCTTATGGAGCACCACCGAGTTACCGCCAAGATGACAGAGCATCTATACCGCGGCAGAGTGAGCGGCGACAGCAGGCCTCCAGCGGCAGAGTGTATGCAGCCCAGTTGGATAACTCTACAGCAGTCGATCGAGTGGTGGCAGGTATCAGTTTGATTTATGGTATTAGAGCTCGTACCTTATTTGATACCGGTGCATCATATTCTTTTGTTAGCCGAGCATTTGTTTGTTGCATGGTTTAGAGCGAGGGCTATTGTCTCAGGCACGGAAGGTGCAGAGACCCAACCGTGTTTTACAGGTTGCAGAGTGTTGTTGGTCTTGTCTGGTGCAGTTGGATTCTTGAACCATGCTCGCAGACCTGTTGGTTTAGGGCAGACAGGACTTTGACATTATGCTCGGTATGGATTGGCTGGTGCAGTGCTATGCTACTATCGACTATGGATCGAGGACTGTTACGTTCCGCGAGCCAGGCCAGGAGGAGTTCACTTTCAGAGGCTGCAGGAGTATGTTGTTTGCCACTTGGATTTCTTCAGTGAGGGTTCGACAGTTGATGAGTTGAAAATGTATCGCTTTTCTGGCAACGGTAGTAGAGGTGCCTACGGCGACACCGGGACTCGAGGATATCCCTATAGTCCATAAGTTTCTGAATGTTTTTCCTTCGGAGTTGACGACGACGCCGCCGGAGAGGGAGATCGAGTTGTGATTGATGTGGTCCCTGAAACTACACCAATCTCAGAGGTTCCTTATCGGATGGCATCGGCAGAGCTGAGAGAGTTAAAGGCGCAGCTTCAGGATCTGATGGATAAGGGGTTTGTGAGATCTAGTGTATCGCCTTGGGGAGCGCCGGTGTTATTTGTAAAGAAGAAGAATGGTTCACTTAGGTTGTGTGTGGATTATCGAGAGCTGAATAAAGTGACCATCAAGAACAAGTATCCTTTGCCGCGCATTGATGATCTGTTTGATTAGCTGCAAGCATCTTGTGTCTTCTCGAAGATTAATTTCCAGGCAGGTTACCACCAATTAGGGTGAGGGCCGAGAATGTTCCCAAGACGGCTTTTCGGACTCGATACGGGCATTATGAGTTTACAGTGATGCCTTTTGGTTTGACGAATGCCCCTGCCGCATTTATGGATTTGATGAATAAAGTGTTCAAGCCGTTCTTGGACAGGTTTGTGGTAGTCTTCATAAATGACATTTTGATTTACTCCCAGAGTGACACCGAGCACAAGGAGCACTCAAGGATTGTGCTACAGCTTCTGTGAGAAAAGAAGTTGTATGCCAAGTTATAGAAGTGCGAGTTCTGATTACGGGAGGTTGCTTTCTTGGGCCACGTGATTTCTGCTGTTGGAGTAGCAGTGGACCCGAAGAAGATTGATGCTATTCGAGATTGGCCCAGACCAACAATGGTGACAGAGATGAGGAGCTTTGATGAGTTGAGACAGAGGTTGACATCAGCTCCTATCCTTGCCCTTCCTATGATGGGGGAAGTATATATGATCTTCAGTGATGCATCACACAGTGGGTTGGGCTGTATGCAGATGTAGCATGGTAGGGTGATTGCTTATGCTTCACGGCAGTTAAAGGATTATGAGAAGAATTATCCTATACTTGACTTGGAGCTTGCCGCGGTGGTTTTGCCTTGAAGTTGTGGCGGCATTACTTGTATGGCGAGCACTGTGAGATTTTTACTGATCATAAAGGTCTCAAGTATCTGTTCACCCAGAGGGAGTTGAATCTGAGGCAACGCCGGAGGTTGGAGTTACTGAAGGACTATAACATTAGTATTTAGTATCACCCCGGCAAGGCAAATGTGATGGCAGATGCGTTGGGCAGAAAGTCAGTGCAAGAGCTTGATGATTACTCAGCAGAGGCCGTTACTCGAGGAGCTACAGCGGTTGAGGCTCGAGATAGTGTCCCGTGGGTCTACTGCAAGATTAATGTCTATAGTCTTGCAACCCACTCTGTTGGATAGGATCCGAGAGAAATAGAGTGGAGATCCGCACATATTGAGGATTCGAGAACAGTTAGAGAGGGGACAGGCAGAGAGCTTTATGGTGGATAGTTCAGGAGTACTGCGGTGCAGGGACCGACTGTGTGTGCCTATGAATTTAGAGATCCAAGAGGAGATTTTGAGAGAGATTCGCTCAGTTGATCTGGATGAGATAGTGAGATTGCATGGCGTACCCATTTCGATTGTATCAGATCAAGATCCAAGATTCGTTTCTCACTTTTGGAAGAGCCTTCAGAAGGCCTTAGGCACTCAGATGCATTTCAGCATGGCATTTCACCCACAGACAGATGGTCAGTCAGAGCGGACCATTCTGGTTCTAGAGGACATGCGAAGGGCATGTGTCCTGGACTTTGGAGGAGGGTGGCATCGACATTTGAGTCTGACTGAATTGCGTATAACAACAGCTATCAAGCGAGCGTCCAGATGACTCCGTTTGAAGCGTTGTATGGACGCAAGTGTCGATCCCCTTTATATTGGAGCAATGTGGTTGAAAAGAAGACGCTAGGTCCTGAGTTTTTGTTAGAGGCTGAGGAAAGATTACAGTGGTGCGACGACACCTTTTGACAGCCCAGAGCCGCCAGAGGAGCTACGCCGATACTAGGAGATGAGACTTGGAGTTCCAGGTAGGAGATCATGTGTTTCTTAAAGTCTCGCCGTCCAGAGGGATTCGCCGATTTGGAGTACGTGGAAAGCTGGTCCATGTTTTGTAGGCCCTTTTGAGGTAGTGGAGCGAGTCGGGCCAATTGCTTACAGGATTGCTCTACCTCCACGACTAGCCGGCATTCACGATGTCTTCCACGTCTCAGCTTTGAGGAAATATGTGTTTGGCCTCTCCCACGTGATTAACTTCACTCCGCTTGAGATTAGCGAGGACCTGAGTTACGAGGAGTGAACGGTGCGAATTCTGGCTCGTGAGTCGAGGGAATTGCGCAACCGGGTCATACCCTTTGTAAAGGGGCAGTGGAGTAATCACGAGGAGCGGGAGGCGACTTGGGAGCCGAAGATGGTGATGAAGGAGTCCTACCCCTACCTATTAAAGGCTCAGGTTTGAGGTATGTTTAAGTTTCGCGGACGAAACTTTTGTAGTGGGGGAGAATGTAGTGTTTCTGAGCTTTGGATAGGATTGGCTTCACTATTAGTGACTGGTCGGCACTTCTGGATAGTGTCGGACTGAGTCGGAGTCGTTTCTGCACGAAATGGATGCAGAAATGGACTCGGCGCACTCAAATAAGCAAAACTAGAGTTTTGCTAGTTTAGGGCGCCCAGAACTGAGTTTAGGGCGCCCAGATCTTGAGTTTTCCTGCAAAAGTGCAGGTTAGCGGCTTTTGTTCCTCGGATTTATTAGACCATTCTAACTCTCTTTAAATAGCTAGAGCTCGACCTTCGTGAGCTCTTTTCACCCCTCCTTCACAGTGAATCCTACAATTGCATTCCAACCCCTCAAAATCCTCCAAATTCTCCAAATTTCACAATTCCAGGCTTGAGGATTGCTGATTCTACAGAATTCCAGCAGCGACCTTCGATATTTTGGCTCGTGTGCGACGTAGAAAGCTCCGTTTGCTGTGAAACTTGGTTTGCTGGATTCTAGGCTTCAAGAGGAATCCACGAAGTCCAATTTGACAGAATTTGGTTGAGGTTAGCTCGGTCGATTTTATACTTTTCTCTGCTGCTGTTGTTTTCAACCTGAAGCTGAGCTTTCTTGGGTTTCCATGATGTGATCTTTGGAGAGAGCTGGAATTATGACCAGAGCCTGGTGTACCACCCTTCTATATTGGATTTGGAACCTTACTTCACTTGATTTGAGATTTGGAAGGTGAAGTTAGCATTATAATTGAGGGTTTTTAGCTTAAGTGCTGATTTTGGAATTTATAATGCAAGTTTTGGGATTGTTGATGTTCAGATCCTTGAAGTCGGTTGATTGCTGTCCCTAGGTGGTTTCGGCTGGTTCCAGCAAGGTTTCCTTCATCTTCGTGACCTCGTGTTGCCGTGGATTAGCACTCGAGGTGGGTTAATCATCGGTGTTACTCCTAAGTGCATGTTTAGTCGATGTGTATGATTTTCGACTATAGTATAGCATGTGTTTAGCTTAAATTTATCGATTAGCATCTTGGCTGTAATCTGAATTTGAAGCATGCTGAAACGAATTATTAATTTACACATGTTGGACTTGGAATTTGACTTAGGAGAAAACCCGCGATTCTAATCGACATATACTTAAAGTACCAGATTTAGCTCTAGGAGCCGTAGTTGATTGTATCATCGCAGGTTGAGTGTGGTGGATATTCTTGGTAGTTTAGAATGCATTTACGCTCGTGCGAGATGCCGAGCTTGGGTAGTATTCAACTGTAGGTTCTACACTATCTTTTCTGTTCGCTCATGAAGCTGTTTTGCTTCGTATCCACGCTATTAGTGCGCATTTGATACTCAGATAGCTTCTGAAGCTGTTGTGCTTCGTATCCCCGCTGTTAGTGCGTATTTGATACTCAGATAGCTTCTGAAGCTGTTGTGCTTTGTATCCACGCTGTTGGTGCGCATTTGATACACTGAAAGCTTAGGAGCTGTAATTGAGTTGTATCACCGCAGTTGTTGGCGGTAGATTTCCGAGATAGTGTAGAATACAGTTACACTCGTGTGGAGATGCCGAGCTTATTTTTACAGCAGTGTCTAGACTGTTTCGGACTGTCGGGTGCCGTCGGGGTTGACGGTGGACCCAGATTGCAGGTTTTGCATCAGATTGTGCCGAGGGAACGTGAGTTTTGGTTGTTAGACCAGTTGGACCCTGTTTACTTGATTATAGCCTGTGAGAGCCTGATTGAGCTCAGTAGAGATACGCTTGCATACTCGGTTGGGTAGCGCCCACGAGTACCACTCCGGAGTCAGGCTTTGTGCGTTTGCATTGTGTAGTGTCCTGGTTGGACTTGCTCTCCACGGACTGGTTAGTGTGGGGGTAGCATCTAGGATTCGACAGGCGGGACGGGTGCGTTCACAGTCCCTGGGACAGGTGTGTTCACAGTCCCTGGGACAGGTGTGTTCACAGTCCCTATGGAATTGGGTCTGATATTGCTTTTTCTACAGATTGGTAGTGTGGCTTCATGATAGTTTAGTGGCATGTAGCTGTATATTATTTCCAGCTTTTCTTTCTATCATTGAGCATTTATCTGTAAACTTAGTGGGTGAGCCGATGAGTTTGAGGGCGGTACCCATTGTGGACTACTAGTTTTTACAGTAGTTCTCACGCCCAGTTATTACCACTGTTTTGTAGAGCCGGCTGTTCCAGCTGCTGCTTCTACCGAGACTGATCGTGGCAAGGACGTTATGAGTTGGAGCCTTTCCAGACTAGTCGCAGAGCTAGAGGGGTACCAGCTACAGGTAGTTGTAGTTTTTGGTTCTTGTATATACTGATGTTGTTCCTCGCTGGGGCGAGTGCTTTTGTACCAGGATGTGACGTATGCACAGTGAACCAGCTTTGTTTATATATATTGATCTTTTTAGCAGCTCTACACTACTATTTGTAGTGTTGTATGGTTACAGGTACGGCTATCGCTTCGTATACAGGAAAAATTTCTTTGTATACGGCGGATTTGTCGGCGTGCCCAGGGAAACGAGTAATCCAGGGCGTGACATGTTATATTTAATTATAACTAAAAAGTAAGAAATAAAATTTTAAAATAAAAAACGATGCACCAGGTTCACTAGAAAAAAAATCTAGCTGCTTTCCTCGCAGGGTAGGTGCCTCGTGGCAACTTTCTATGGCATCCCCAAATTGCTTTAGATGGACACAATGTCCATAAAATTTTTGTCCAGTACCTTAAAGGGTACAATATATGGAAGTAATTTTAAGACAAAGAACATTGATAACTCTTAGATAATAATTTTTGAGTACTACCTCTTATACTTTGGAAAATACGACGGTTCTTTCTTCTTTTAAATTATTTTCAATACTGAGGCATTTATAGTACTTTTAAATTATTTTCAATACTGAGACATTTGATTAGACGATTGATTTTATTAGACATAATATATATTATTAGAATTATTTAAAAATTAAATTTTATAATTTTTCGATATTAATTTGTCAAGTGCTCAAAAGGTCCTAAAAATAATTATTTTAATGGCCGATGTGGATGCTTATAAGTTCAACGATACAGGACAATCCAAATTAAGTAAAATTTTAATAAAAAATTTTACTTACCATCAAAAGCATGATCAATATTTTAATTTGAGATTTAACTCTTTTATCACTGTTTTTTTATATACTTTTTATTTTCAGCAGTTTTACTAGATAATTGAAGTAAAAAAAAAAAAAAATTTCTGTTTCTTACTAGTTTCAATCCTATAAATCATATTTAATGAAACTAATCGCCGATTCAAATGTTTTATCGTCAAAAGCAACTTAAAAGTATGAAAGCCTGCCTCCATGCTTTTCAAAGTATAGTAGTCTAACACATAATTTTTTGAATATACTAGTTATAGTGTACGTGCGATACACGTCACACTAAATTAAAAAAAAAAAATATTTATATATTAAATTTAAATAGTTATTGGTGGTATGAGTTTAATTATCAATTTTTTTAACTTTAATTTATCTTTGGATAAGTGTAAGGACTAAGATTTTGGCAGTGTATCTAAACTCTCTGTTGATAATGTTTTTGTGTGTAATTTAATTACATAAGCACTCGTCAAATTTCAGGAGAAAACAAGTTAGAATGAAGAAGTTACGCGACCGGCAATAATCACTTAAAGTGAATAGTAACTCCAGTTTTCCGGAGAAGCCAATGAGAAGAGACGACTTCTGGTGCATATTGGACTCCGAACATAGCGATCCAATAGCTCGTTTTTGACGTTTCGACTATCCTGGACCCAATGGCACTGACGAATTTGGGTTCTGATGCACGGTCTGCGAGAAAAAGGGGTTTGATTGGATTTACATATATAAATATATGTGGTTACATGGTGAAATGTATTAAGGGTTGACTTTGTCGCAAATCGGCCACCAAATCAGATGAAGCGAAATGCTAGATTCGATGCCCCAGTCGTGCTGAACACGCAGGCACAATCCGATCGAAAATTCGACGGACGGATCTTCAGGAATAGCGAAATGTTCGCTGAGGGGTTGAAATCGGCAAAACGGAAAAATGAGGAAAGGTCCAATATTTTATGCGCCGTTTTGCGCGAATTCAAACGTCGAGGGAATTGCGTGCAAATGACACATGCTGGCAGGGGCCCTAGCTGGAAATATCAGACTATGGTGGGCTTTTCCGCAACCATACACATAGTATAAGTTTTTATTTTAGGGTTCACCCATAGAACCCAAACCCTAATGCTCCCCCCAGCAAACCCTAGTCCTCCAGCCGACCTCTGCTCGACCCTGCCCTGCCCGTGCATGCGCCCTGACCTCCGGCAAGCAACTCCGGCTGCCGGAAATTGACCTGAACCCTCCTCACCACCATTTCGGCCACCCTCTCTTCCCTGTTGGCCGGAAGTAGCAGGGAAGCTTCAAAACCCCTCTAGAAGCACTCCCCTTGGCCGAGACTCCCCTCCGGCATCATCACCGGCCGTCCCACCGTCAAAGCACGCCGCCGGAGCAACCCCAGCTCTCTGCGGCCACCTGCAGTCACCTAGGCCGAGCCTGGGTGATCTTTGCATTCGCGCGCCGCCGCCGCTCCCCATCGGCCGCACCGCACTGTGGCGACCTCCTGTGACCTCGCACGCGCCTCCCCGCCGTCCCCGCACGCCGCCGGCAGCCGCCCGAGCTCTTTGCGGCCGTCCTGAGCCCGTGCGGGCCTAGCTTGGACTCGTACGGGAGCACCACCCTCCCTCGGCCACCCGCGATCGAGCGCCGTCGCCCTGAGGCTCCTCCGGCCGCCGCCTTGCCGCCGTGGACCTTTGAACTCGAGAGTAGGTGGTGGAGTTGATTTCAGTAGCCGCGCCACCGGCCGCCTGCCGCCGTTGGCCAGCTCCTGCCCCGGACCCCTTCGACCGGCTGCACCCTCCCCCGGCTGGAGCTACCTCCGTCCGGCCGCCGGCGACAAGCCCTAGCTCCCACTGGTCCGGTAAGCACCGTTTATACTACCAGCACTGTAATTTGGGGTTCCGGTCGCCTTTTCGGCTATCCGATGACACCCCGATGAATGTGGAAGTGAGCACGATCATCGTTGTTTCATCCTGAACATCGTTCTCACCTTCGTTGGAGTCAACGGTGTAAGAAAAACATGTGTATGCAGCGGAAGAAAATAACACAATTAAAAATTTTCTTGAAAACCAAAGATCACCTCGTGTTTCGTTTTAGATCATTAGTAATAGATCTAATTGATCTAATAAAAAAGGATCTATATTTTATTTTACCTCGCGCTGGTCGAGATCACCACGAAGTCGACAATCGTTGGTAAAAATTTGTTCGTCCTCGCTTAGCCGCGAACGCACCCGGCCTCTACTCGCGTACACACGAAATCACACCCTTGATCGAATTTAGACGACTGCTTCAATCCGTGATCCGATCACGAATTAACCCTTGCGTCGACTTGAGAAAGATGAATCAATCTTCTAGATGTGCTAGCAACTTTTGAAGATCAAAATCAATGGATTTATTGTGGAGGACTTAAGAAAGAAAAAGGATTGACGGCTAGGTTTTTCATTTTCTTTTTGCTTAATTTTTTCGTTAATTTTAATATGTCATATGACATATATTTATAATGAGAAAACCCTAACGTAATCCTAATCGAAATCCTATTCCGATTAGATTATCCATTAACCCACAAGTTGGTTATGATATTAACCGAATTCCAAATCCTAATTCTATTTCGATTCGTGTGTAACATTTACACATATGTCTTCATATTATTTACTAACGATTAGTAAATACACCATGCAACTTTTACACATAAATACCTCTAATTTACAACAATTGCAAATTAGTCCTTTTACTAATAAATTAGTAAACTTTAGTATTTAACTATATTGTAATTATAATTAATCCATCGGATAAACTTCTTTTATCGTTTTCTAAATATCGATCATGTGTGATTTCTTATGTGTGTAACCTAATAGGTTCAATTCCGTCTGGTAGTGAGATATGATGCGATCCCCATCTACATTATCATCGAAACTCCTTTCGATGGCTCAAACTCTTTTGACTCTACCATAATAGAATAATTAATTGTTAATAATTATTTCTATTGGTTCCCACAATCCACCAGTGACGCCTAGCAGCATGTAGTGGCAATCCAGTCAGAAGTGAATATCGGACTGAACCTCTAGGTGCAGTTACCGTACAATACAATCCTTCTATCGCATAGTTCCAACTGAGTGGAGGTCATGGAATATTCGTCAAACCCCATCACCCGTCATATGACAAATTTGATCAGACAGAAGCTCTTATGGTTACTCTTGGAAACATCTTTCCATACACCATATTACCCCGGCCGAGGATTTCTGAGCTTTGCCTTACAAATAGCATAGAACTAATTATCTCTCTACCGAGAGCGATAGATCCCCTATAAACACACACCCATTCCTGATATGAACCGACTGCAGCCAACATATACTACTAAGACCCATGGCTAGGATCAGAGTTTGTTGCATAGTCAAACTACAGTAGCCTCATATTGAATGACCGTGGTGTCGCAGGTCTAAGGATCAGTTGTACCACTGCAACATCGAACCAGTTACTGACGAATGAGTAGACATCCATGTAACTGTTCGTAGTTGGTCACGCTCAGTACCGTTGTTCTCCAACAACCACCTGCATGTTCGCTCCAGTGTCCCCACACTGATGACTCGAGATTCGTCATCCCAAAAGGGAAGCGGCACACACATCAATCTTACCGGATCAATCATCGTCCCCATGATGATCCTCCGATTGAGAGCATTTATGAATTAATCACCAATAATATGTATCTCAAATTCTCAACTCTTGAGAATACATATTATCATCTTATTAATTCAAAGGACGATTCATGGACACATTTAACATGAATGGAATAAAAGGCCCAATTATATAAATAATAAAGATTAAGTACAAATATATGTCCCATAGAAAATAAAATGCGTCAGCCTGATAGGCTTCTAGGGCATACAACTAACAATCTCCCACTTGCACTAAAGCCAATCAGCCATGTACCTAATGCCCATCTTCTCAAGATGAGTCTCAAGTTTCTGCTGAGTCAATGCCTTAGTTAGCGGGTCCGCCACATTATCCGTGGAGGCAACCTTCTGCACTTCAATATGTTTATCCTTGATGTACTCTCTGATCTTGTGATACCGCCGCTCAATGTGCTTGGATTTCTGATGAGACCTTGGCTCTTTAGCTAATGCTACGGCGCCATTATTATCACAGTATAGTGATAGGGGATCCTTACTAGAAGGAACCACGCCAAGCTCAGTGACAAATTTCTTGATCCAAACAGCTTCCTTGGCAGCTTCAGATGCAGCGATGTACTCCGCTTCCATAGTAGAATCTGCAATCGTCTCTTGCTTGGAACTTTTCCAAACTATTGACCCACCATTGCAAATAAACAGATACCCAGACGTAGACTTTCTATCGTCTATATCAGACATAAAGTCCGAATCCGCATAGCCATTAATTCTGAGTTCTCCTCCTCCAAAAACCAAGGACATATCCTTTGTTCTTCTCAAGTACTTAAGGATATTCTTTACCGCTACCCAATGTTCCTGTCCTGGGTTCGACTGATATCGGCTCGTGACACTCACAGCCTGTGCTATATCAGGTCGAGTACATAGCATCGCATACATTAAGCTCCCTATTGCTGAAGCATAAGGGATCCTGCTCATGTGACTTCTCTCTTCAGGTGTCTTAGGAGACATAGTCTTAGAGAGGTGAATTCCATGTCTTAGAGGTACCATACCCCTTTTGGAATTCTCCATGCTGAACCTTTTCAGCACTTCATCTATGTACATAGCTTGCGATAAACCAAGCAACTTCTTAGGTCTATCCCTATAGACCTTTATCCCTAGGATATAAGATGCTTCTCCAAGGTCTTTCATAGAAAACTCTTTAGATAACCATAACTTGACCGATGTTAGCATAGGAATGTCATTCCCAATCAGGAGTATGTCATCCACGTACAGTACGAGGAAAGTAACAGCACTCCCACTAATCTTTTTATATACACACGGCTCTTCCTCATTTCTGATGAAATTGAACGATTCAATTGCATCATTGAAACGAGTGTTCCAACTCCGAGAAGCTTGCTTCAATCCATAAATGGATCGTTGAAGCTTGCACACCTTATGACTCTCATCTTTGGAAGTGAAACCCAAAGGCTGCTCCATATAGATATCTTCTTCAAGATATCCATTTAGGAAGGCAGTTTTCACATCCATTTGCCAGATCTCATAGTCATAGTGTGCAGCAATAGCAAGCAGAGTTCTGATAGACTTAAGCATAGCTACGGGTGAAAAGGTATCCTGATAGTCAATGCCTTCGCGTTGACTATAACCTTTTGCTACTAGCCTAGCTTTATAGGTCTCTACCTTTCCATCAGAACCAATCTTTCTCTTAAAGATCCATTTACATCCAATAGGTACAATACCCTCCGGTGGATCAACCAAAGTCCATACTTGATTGGAGTACATTGAGTCCATTTCGGACTTCATAGCTTCCAACCATTTATCGGAGTCGATGTCTGACATCGCCTCGCTATAAGTCTTAGGATCATCTCTATGGTCCTTATCTCCCATTAGGAACATTTCCTCCATCTCCTCTATAAATAATCCCATGTATCTATCAGGAGGACGGGAGACCCTACTAGACTTGCGAGGTGGCGGTGTAACTTCAAGTGTCACAGAGTTATCAGGGAGGGCTCTTGGAATATTTGATTCTAAAGAGACTTTCTCCTCTAGTTCTATTTTTCTCCCACTGCCTCCAGCCAAAATAAATTCACTTTCAAGAAAGAAGGCATGACGGCTCACAATCACATTATGGCCTTCTGGGAGATAAAAATAGTATCCAAGTGATTCTTTGGGATACCCAATGAATCTACCCTTGACTGATCTGCTTTCCAACTTGTCCGTCTTTAATTTCTTAATATAAGCTGGACATCCCCAAGTTTTAATATGAGTAAAACTTGGCTTCCTACCATGCCACATCTCATATGGTGTGGTCGGAACAGATTTGGAAGGCACTCTGTTCAAAATATAAATAGCCGTAAGAGGTGCATAACCCCAAAACGATATAGGTAAATCTGTAAAGTCATCATGGATCGAACCATATCTAATAATGTTCGATTTCTCCGTTCAGACACCCCATTCAATTCTGGTGTTCCAGGAGGAGTCCATTGAGAGACAATACCATTATCCTTGAGATAGGTTAGGAAATCCATATTAAGGTATTCCCCTCCTCGATCTGATCGAAGAGCCTTAATTGGTTTTCCCATTTGCTTTTCTACTTCTTGTCTAAACTCTTTAAACCTTTCAAAAGCTTTAGACTTGTGTTTAATTAAGTACACGTACTCATACCGTGAATAATCATCAGTAAAGGTAATGAAGTAGAGATAGCCACCCCAAGCAGACACATCGAATGGTCCACATACATCAGTATGTATTAGAGCGAGTACTTCAGTAGCTCTCTCTCCTTGTCCAACAAAGGGAGACTTTGTCATTTTTCCTTGAAGACATGATTCACAAGCTGGGTATGGTTCAGAGGGTAAGGACCCTAAGACATCATTCTTAGCCAACTTGTTAATCCTATCCTCTCCAATGTGACCAAGTCTAAGATGCCACAAGTATGTTTTATTTACCTCCTCTCTTGGTCTTTTGAAACCAATGATATTCTCATTCATGCCATTATCAATTGTATTAACACTAACATCCATATGTAAGTGATAGAGATTGTCAATTAAAGAACCATAACCGATCAAATTATTTCTCAAATAAATTGAACAAACGTTTGATTCAAAAATAAACTTATAACCATCCATTACCAAACATGAAATAGAAATAAGATTTCTAGTCGCACTAGGAACATAAAGACAATCTCTAAGTTCTAAAACTACTCCTGTCGGCAGACATAAAGGTTAAGTCCCCACGGCAACAGCAGCAACTCTTGCTCTGTTTCCAACGCGTAGGGTAAGCTCTCCATCCTTAAGTCTTCTACTTTGTTTTAGCCCCTACATTGAATTACATAAATGCGAGGTGCATCCAGAGTCAATGACCCATATGAAAGTAGAACAAACCGATAAGTTAGTAGTTTCAATGATATGAATCTCAGATATCTTAGCCCTGCACAATTGCTTCGACACTTCGTAGCGAGCTGTTCGACTTTCCTCATCATACAACTCCTTGAGATGAAGTAGAATATCAGCAGCACTCTCCATGTGCTCATGCTGGCGTTGTAACTCATTGCTCATAGACGCAAGCATGTAACATTTTACCTTCATATCGTCATCAGTCCATTTATTTCTTGCAACTTTTTGTTGAGCCATCGAATTTTCAGGCACCGCTGGAGCCTCCGTGTCCAACACATAGGCTAGTTTCTCAAAATTGAGAACAATTCTCAATTTCCTCAGCCAATCGGTGAAATTCGGTCCAGTTAAGCAAGTATTTTGGCAAGTGGGTTAGATGCAGCCATTTTCTGCAGAAGGTTAAGATTCTAATTAGTTGTGTACTTAATCTTAATTCATTTGATTAGGGTCTTTAAATCTAAATGGTGCCTCCCACTAATTTTGGCGAATCTCCACACTCCCCGAGCGGAGAAAACGGAAACTTTGTTTACAAGTTTCTAGTGGGTATTGCTGTCCCATCTGTTTACACACCACCTCATCCTGACAGATTCTTGGCAATGAGCAAACAAATAAGTGAACAACTCTTGTTCAATACTTCTCAAGCAAATTGCAATCTAATCCTTGGCCTCCATAAGATATAGGCCTCATCCTGACAGATTCTTGGCTTTATCTCGTGGTTAAGTTAGACCCACCGTTCATCGAGCAAATAAGAATGTCATTGAATCCTCATCCTGACAGATTCTTGGATCCAACCCCTTTCTTACCGCACAGCATCTCATGCCAATAGAATGGTTGCGGCTCCCTAATGCAACTGACCCCCGTATCCGGGTGCATCAATCAACACTAAAGAGACGCCCACACCCTACAACGGTGGAAGGCCACTAATGGGTTCATAACACCATTAACTTAATATTTTATTTAGGGAGATTAGTTGTCTCATCAGTTTTAATTTATTATTAATTTACATCTCAAGCAAACCATCACATCACATGCATACACTCATCGCATATATAAAAATAACTACCGGTGATGATCATGGATATTATCTTGATTTGGGCCTGAGCCACTAGGCCGGAATCGGGTCGTAAGGGTATTACACATAAGAAAAACTTTTTCTTATTCTGCGTCTCGATCGGATTTGAGTTGATCAACTCTTGTCTTCTCCCTTAATCAGCATCTGGTCCAAACTTGATCAGCATCGCATCAACTCTTGAATACAACGAATCCCTCTGGAACCTAAACTACCCTTTTCCCTTATTAATTTTACAACAATAACTTTACAACCCATAAAATTAATGAGACTCGCAGGTCTCCAAATTACATAATTTAATTGGCACGCGCAGGCACCAAAAAAATATAATCTAATACTGGATCCTTATTAAATTACAACAATTCACATTATCACATGATACATGCACATCACAAAGTCGCTATCCATGATCATCACCTCATATACATCACATGCATATAAAAATAAATTCTCTAATTCGAATTCTAATTAATTGGGTTTCGGATTAATTTAAAATAAATCTTTATTTATTTCAAGAATCGCAATTTTCGTAAAATTATTACAAAAGATCTAATACATCTCATGTATTAAATTTTAAATTTTAAAACTAATTTAAATTGCGATTCACGATGCAACCGCATGACATAGCGGCATCCTAGCCATGTCGCACACAAGCACCGCATGAAATACGTGGTTGCATGGCGCGCGCGGATCTTGCAACATGTGCGCGTCGTTCATGCAACTACGGCACACATCACATGCAATCACATGCCCAACTAATTAATTACTGATGCCATACTCTAATTCGTCATGCATGGCCACCGTAGTTAATTAGATGAGGTGTAAAGCATTAAATTAACATGTGCATGCATGGCATCGAGATGACTAAGTAATGCATGGGCTACTTACGTATGGTTGCATGCAATCTTTGCAACCGTCTCGCCCGCTTGTGGAATGCTACGGCCGTGTCAATGGTGCATCGTGTATTGGCTTTAATTAACGTTTCGAAATAATCAAAATTGTTCAAAAATAATCCTCATTATCTTGATTTCGATCATTCCGAAAAACCCAATTAACATCGAAAAAGAGATTGGATCTAAAACAAACGACGAGGGTGGCTCTGAAACGACTGTAAGAAAAACATGTGTACGCAGCGGAAGAAAATAACACAATTAAAAATTTTCCTGAAAACCAAAGATCACCTCGTGTTTCGTTTTAGATCATTAGTAATAGATCTAATTGATCTAATAAAAAAGGATCTATATTTTATTTTACCTCGCGCGGGTCGAGATCACCACGAAGTCGACAATCGTTTGTAAAAATTTGTTCGTTCTCGCTTAGCCACGAACGCACTCGGCTTCTACTTGCGTTCACACGAAATCACGCCCTTGATCGAATTTAGACAACCGCTTCAATCCGTGATCCGATAACGAATTAACCCTTGCGTCGACTTGAGGAAGATGAATCAATCTTCTAGATGTGCTAGCAACTTTTGAAGATCGAAACCGATGGATTTATTGTGGAGGACTTAAGAAAGAAAAAGGATTGACGGCTAGGTTTTTCATTTTATTTTTGCTTAATTTTTTCGTTAATTTTAATATGTCATATGATATATATTTATAATGAGAAAACCCTAACGTAATCCTAATCGAAATCCTATTCCGATTAGATTATCCATTAACCCACAAGTTGGTTATGATATTAACCGAATTCCGAATCCTAATTCTAATTCGATTCGTGTGTAACATTTACACATAAGTCCTCATATTATTTACTAACAATTAGTAAATATACCATACAACTTTTACACATAAATACCTCTAATTTACAATAATTGCAAATTAGTCCTTTTACTAATAAATTAGTAAACTTTAGTATTAACTATATTGTAATTATAATTAATCCATTTGATAAACTTCTTTATCGTTTCCTAAATATCGATCATGCGCGATTTCTTATGTGTGTGGTAGTGAGATATGATGCGATCCCCATCTACATCATCATCGAAACTCCTTTCGATGGCTCAAACTCTTTTAACTCTACCATAATAGAATAATTAATTATTAATAATTATTTTTATTGGTTCCTACAATCCACCAGTGACGCCTAATAGCATGAGTGGCAATTCAGTCAGAAGTGAATATCGGACTGAACCTCTAGGTGCAGTTACCGTACAATACAATCCTTCTATCGCATAGTTCCAACTGAGTGAGGTCATGGAATATTCGTCAAACCCTATCACTCGTCATATGACAAATTTGATCAGACAGAAGCTCTTATGGTTATTCTTGGAAACATCTTTCCATACACCATATTACCCCGGCCGAAGATTTCTGAGCTTTGCCTTACAAATAGCATAGAACTAATTATCTCTCTACCGAGAGCGATAGATCGCCTATAAACACACACCCATTCCTGATATGAACCGACTGCAGCCAATATATACTACTAAGACCCATGGCTAGGATCAGAGTTTGTTGC
>NC_033633.1:4955839-5000870 GCF_001540865.1 Ananas comosus | reverse complement strand
GGTTTCTCAAACATGTATTTTCGTGATGCTTAATTTGTTAGAGAACCCTAATAGCTTATTTATAGACTTTAGAATCAATTGGAGTCGGATTAGAAAGTTTTTTCGAAAATTACATTGTGTACCAGTACACTTTAAGCTGTTACCGGTTACACGATGACGGAAGAGAAAACCTGCGTAAAGCTGTAACCGGTGACAAGTCACTTGCTGTACTGGAACAAAATGTGTACCAGTACATTTCCGATGTTGTACCGGTACACTTTGCAAAAACCTATTTTTTGCACGGTTTCGGGTTTTGCAAAGTACCAACGCACTTTCTAATCCAGTAAACTCTAGTATTATGATTCTAATGCCTACAAACTAAGTATGAATCACCATAACATGAATTAAAAGCTTATCTGGGCATTGTGATTCACATAGTGAGTTAATTCCGCTTTCTTCGAAGTCTTGGATTCTTCGATCTTCAACGATACGCACCGATCCTTCAAGACTCCGACTCACTTCACGAAACTTGCCAACACATAAGATTTAACAATCTTCTTCCACTTCCACACGGAAATAGGCAGACTCTGAAGTTTTTCTGCGGGTAGTGTAATGTACCGAATTTTTAATATAAAAGTAAATATAAATAAAAATAGTGTAAGATACTATTTTTATTGGACTTAAAGAAGTAAAATATAAGTCGAAAATGACTTATGCTGAAATTGGAATGGAAACAGAAGATTTAGAATTTTCTGTAAGAAGCGGGGCTAATCTTTTAGCAGAAAATTTTCAGTGTCAAAAAATTATGAAAATTTGAGAATATGTCGGAATTATTTTCTAAGGTTAGATTTAAAGTTTTATGTCATTCCGACACCCGAAAAGTGAAAAATAAAATCTGACTGCTATCTGCTAGAGATTCTAGTCGGCAGACTTTTCGGTGAGAAAAAATGGTTCAAAATTGAAAAGTTAAGATTTTGTTCTTCTTATTAATTTTAATCGAGCCTGACTGTCAAATTTGAGTGCAAACAGACATTCAGAAGTACTCCGGCGAAAAGTATCAAATCTGAACTGGACTAAATTGTAAGCTGCAATTGTTGGGGGGCCTAAATGTGTAACAAATGGCTCTTTTCTCTTTGCTTTTATCCAACCCGAGAGAGAGAGAGAGAGAGAGTAAGAGAGGTGAGAGTCTTCTCTCTTTCTCTCTTTCTCTCTAAGCTCTCATCACTCTCTCCCTCTCTTGCAATCTCTCCACCAAAGAGAAGAACTGGAGGAGAAATTGGAGATTAAACTTGGAAATAGCTTGGAGAGGAAGCTTGGGGCTCTCTAATGGTGGATTAAGCTTGGTGAGCATGGTGGCCTAAGGTAAGATTTCATGATTTGAGTTAGAAGTTGGATTGAATCCTTTACAATAAATGTATTTGAGATCCCTAGATGATTCTAAACTAGATTGGGTAAAGGTTTATTATGAATTTTGGTGTTCTTGAGGATTCATGAAACCTGGGGTTAGAAATGGGGCTCTTCTCTCTAAGAGGTTTTGAATCAAATTTACCTTGTAAAACCTTAATTGAAGGATAATTCGACGCGGAGGACAACTTCGTTTTGGATTACGACGAGGTTACAGCATCCGATTGAGAGATTTGTGGAATTTGGTTCGTTAGGCTTGGGTCGAGCTAAAACGGCAACGGTAAATTGCGGGACTTGATTTCTCGCTTCTTGACGTCGATATGATGTGGGTGGTGCTATCCGGAATGGTTGGATTTCTCCCTATGTCTAATTCCCTTTTGTTGAGCATATATACATGTATTATTTGTGCATGGTAGGGTTCAAGTATTTCTTGTTATAGAAACTTGCATGCTTCCTATAATGTATATATAAATAATTGTGATGCTAATTTGGAACTTAGGATGCATGAAATTAGTGACACATAAACCCTAGTGACATGTTGAACTAGAAGAGAACAAACTAGTGAGACATAGAAAACATTGTGGACATTGAATTAAGTGATGCATTGGTTGTCATAATTGTGATATTGAATGTGAACCTTGTGATAGAACCATGGATTGGACATAATGCGTTGTGCATGAAAGGGATATGGCATAAATTGAGAAAGCCTCAAGTATGAATAAGAAATTGGGTCATTGCATTGTGGCATGATATTGAGCTACCATATCATTATAAAACATTACATAATTGCTTGTGTTCACACTGTGTGGTGTTTGTATATCCCATTGATGGACGCTACATGAGTGAGGTAAACTCTCGAGTGTATGTGGAAAAGATTGGGTCAATGCATTTGTAGCATGGCATCTAGTACTATGATGTTATTGAGCATGCAAGGGATTGAAATAGATCCTCTTGACTATGCTAGGGATTGGTAGATCCTCTGTTGTTGTCACCACTAGTTGGTAGGGTATCCTCAAGTTTAGAGGATTGGATCATGCTCATATTACGTCTGTCAGCTTGGCGGTGGTCGCTCCACCCAAGCAGTGATCTCCAGAGTTTTTCACAAGTTGGTTAACGTAGCTATCCAGCAGACGGTCCCCAATGGGTTGTAGCGGTGCTCCTCATTTGTGGGATTGGGTTGTGAGTCGGGGCTCAACCTTCGGGCTAGCCGGTAAGATTGGGTCAAAGAGAAAAGAGACAGGTTGATTGATCATATTGATCCTGCGCTAGTTTGCATTGTTGCATCTTATGTAGAGAGTGAGCATAGTGAGATCACAGGTTGAGTGATGGGTCGATCGTGATATCACCGTGAGTAGCCTATAGTGGGTGATGGAGCGGTAGCTAGTCTCCACGAGGCTGAGTGGGGTAAGTTGGGCTGGTCTTGTGAGAAGCCCCAATTGGGTCAAGAATGAATTGGGTCAAGAGTGTGTGAGTGACACAATTGAACATATTGGACCATGACATCATTCTTTATTGTAAGGCATAGTAGTCAAGATTGTTGCATGTTGTATGTTTAGTAGTGGTAGACTACATGTTCAGTTACTTATATATTGCATTGCTATCTCCTTTTGTAATACTAGTCCTTATTGGACCTAGTGGGAAAGTCGGCGGCGGGGTCGGCGGTCGAACTCATTGGGAACTTCTTTTAGTTCTCACCCCCTGTTGTTGCAGAGCCACCATTCGCGGAGCGGCACCGGATCGAGGCGTGGGCGTTGCACCCTAGATAGCAGGGTCACCCAGTTTAGGTTGCCCTTTGTATAAGTAAGAATGTAAATGTAAATTGGAAAGCAAATGTATTAAAGAGCTGAAGTTGCATTTTGAGGAGTTCAGGTATTATATAAGTGGAAAAATGTATGTAAAATGTGAATGTCCAATGTTGTAATAGTTAGGTTTAAATTCTCGCTTTTGTGTGATGCCCTCATGCAGAACTGTATCATGTTGTATTTCCTGTGTGAAATTCAATGTACATGTTTTGTTGAGCCTTGGACGGACAAGGAAGGCTCTGTCCGTTCGGCGATTTGTGCGCACGCTCGGACCGACCAAAGTGGCGGTCGCGGGGCGTGAAAGGTAGTCGGTGCTCCGTTTTCACTCGTTGACAAGTCAAACATCGAGCTATAAACTCGC
Source organism: Ananas comosus (assembly GCF_001540865.1). Lineage (NCBI taxonomy): Eukaryota > Viridiplantae > Streptophyta > Magnoliopsida > Poales > Bromeliaceae > Ananas > Ananas comosus. Next base: position 4,997,324 of record NC_033633.1, on the reverse strand, counting down.
CAACACCCTTTTTCATTCCGGGCCACCAATACAGTAGCTTCAAATCCTTGTACATCTTTGTACCTCTCGGATGTAGAGTATAAGGTGCTTGATGAGCTTCAAGAAGAATTTCCTTTTTAATCCCCGACTCCGCCGACATGCAAATCCGGTCGCGGAGTCGTAATAATCCTCGATCATCCATGTGAAAATCACCGGTGTAACCATCAACCAATTAGCTCGAATCTTTTGCAACTCCACGTCGTGAACTTGCTTTTCTTTAATCCTTTCCAACAAGGTAGGTTGCACCACTAAAGCCATCAACCTCAAAGGTGTTTCAGGAGCCACTACTTCCAACTCCAACCGTTTCATCTCTTCAATTAACGGTGGTTGCGTGGCTACAAGCATTGCCAAATTTTCGTCGATTTTCGACTCAATGCATCCGCCACTACGTTAGCTTTTCCCGGGTGGTAGAGAATCGTCAAATTATGATCCTTGAGCAGCTCTAGCCATCTACGCTGCCTCAAGTTCAGCTCCTTTTAAGTGAAAATGTACTTTAAGCTCTTGTGATTCGTATATACCTCGCAGCACTCGCCATAAAAATAATGACGCCATAGCTTTAATGTAAAGACTACGGCTGCCAACTCCAAATCTTGAGTAGGATAGTTCCTTTCGTAATCCTTTAATTGGCGAGAAGCATAGGCTATTACTTTGCCATCCTGCATCAAAACACATCCCAATCCATTAAAAGATGCATCGCTATAAATCACATACCCTACACCAGCAACTGGCAAGGTCAAGATCGGGGCGGTCGTCAATCGCTCCTTCAATTCTTGAAAGCTTCTGTCGCACGCACCATTCCACACAAACTTGGCACCTTTGTGCGTAAGCCGCGTGAGGGGAGTAGATAACTTAGCAAACCCCTCAACGAATCTCCGGTAGTAGCTGGCTAGTCCAAGAAAACTCCGTATCTCGGTGACATTGGTCGGTCTAGGCCAATCGTTAATAGCCTCAATCTTTCTAGGATCCATGGCTATTCCTACTCCCGAGATCAAGTGCCCCAAAACTACTACCTCTCGAAGTCAAAATTCACACTTTCTCAACTTGGCAAAGAGCTTCTTTTCCCAAAGCATTTGAAGCACCAACCTTAAATGCTCTTCATGATCCTGGTCACTTCGGGAATAGACCAAAATGTTGTCGATGAACACCACGATAAACCTGTCTAAATAAGGCTTAAAGACACGGTTCATTAGATCCATAAAAGTTGTCGGGGCGTTAGTAAGCCCGAACGGCATGACAGTAAACTCATAGTGTCCATACCGTATTCTAAAAACCGTCTTCGACACATCCTCAGGCTTGATTTTCAACTGATGGTACCCCGATTGCAAGTCGATCTTAGAATACACTCTCGACCCTTGAAGCTGATCAAATAAGTCGTCAATCCTCAGCAACGGATACTTATTCTTAATCGTGACTTTATTAAGCTTACGATAATCTACGCATAAGCGAAGTGATCCGTTATTCTTCTTGACGAACAACACCGGCGCTCTCCAAGGCGAAACGCTCGGCCGGATAAAACCCTTATCCAACAAATCTTGTAATTGCGCCCTAGGCTCTTTTAACTCAGCTGGTGCTATCCTATAAGGCGCCTTTGAGATTAGGGTAGTCTCAGGGACAGATCTACCACAAACTCAATCTCCCTATCAGGTGGCATACCTGAAAGCTTTGCTGGAAACACATCACTAAAATTCCGTACCACCGGAATATCCTCAATCCTAGGGGTATCATCATCCCTCAGCACAACACTAGCCAAATAGGCTATATAATCCCTGCTAATCAACTGCCTATGTCACGCCCCGAGCCTGCCTATTTGGTCAGTTCGGGCACGCCGACAGATCGCCGAACGGACAGAGTCTCCCCTGTACATTCAAGGCGTCGCAATCAATACAATGCAGGAGGTTCCAACTAGGAATAGTATTTGACATACAGATTACATAAGGAAGTATCAAAAACATAAACAACTAAGTTATTACAAGCATTCAACTCTCTTGCATTATTATATTACATTTTCATTACATTTACTTCCAAATACAATCAATGATCGCAAGATTATTACAAGTTTGTTCTTTTTATTTTCCCTCTACCCCTAGGCTATGCCGACTCGGGGTACCACTAGCTCTGGTCTCTGGGGTAGAGCGCTATCTATAGAGCTATGCCCTTGCCTCGCGCCACCGCGCCGCTCACGTGTGAACTTGTAACCCCCAAAATCATACAGGGGTGAGAACTATATAAATATAGTTCCCAGTGGGTACGGCCACCCAAGGAAAGAGCTCGACCCACCAGGTCCGAAGGAGGCACTGCAATATGTTAGTCCAAAAACATCCACATATATATATATATATATATATATATATTTATATATATCATCATGTATTTATGCAACTAACAAATAACATGCCTCACAATATGCAATATGAAAATCATGCGATAATGCAACTATGTAGCCAACTAGTAGTTCAATCGATACTACTTTCAATACTACTATCCATAGCTCATCCAATTGACTTCTAAGTGTTTATCTATCTTAGACTCATGTTAATTACCATTCTGATCATAAGGTTTCATCGACCTTTACTATTGCCCACAAGGTTTCATTTACCTTTATAAAGCTATCCACCCGACTCGGTCTTGAGTCAATCATCCGCGGAATACTGCGAAAAGTCAAGCTCGAAGCGAAGGACGTCTCACTTGCACCTCAGCCTAATGTCCACTCTACTAGGACTCAGCTACTGCTCATATGCCTGATTTGCACAATTCTCACGAGTATATTACCCAATCCACTGGCTGGCCCATAGGCGCGCCCTCAACTCAAATCCCAAATCCGTCTTTAATGGGGGACTCGAACTACCCGAGGGATTGTCTGCGGGACCCCACATAGGCTATCCCTTGGGACCCCACATAGGCTATCCCAATCGATTCACATGCCAAACTCCGGAACCGCACTACTTGTGCGGAGCGACCGCCACAAGTGCTGAACAGACATTGTGAGTATGACCAAATCTGTGTCCAACGAGAATATCTTGTCACTAGGACCATCATGCACAAGTGTTCTTTTAACACTAAGTTCTAATGCCACTCATCAAGTTGTTTACTTGGTATACATGCCACTCGTCAAGTATGTACTTTGTTCACATGCCACTCGTCATGATACAATGTCTCGACTATACTAGTCATCTATCATCGTACTCATCAATGCAAGATCAAGTTATCATTTAACTTATCTCTATAGGGTTCTATGTCACGAAGCTCATTCTCATGCACCCTAAACTCACGTGCCAAGCCTACTATGCCGCACTATAAGGGAGCATGCAAGAATAGTAAAAGTAACCACTAGACACCCTATCATGTATATATGTCAACTAGCATCTCATGATATGCCAACATCATCTAGCATATGCCACATGTCATCATGCATTTACATTTATGCATTATCTAGCATTTACATTATATGCATCATTTAACACTTACATTACATGCATCCATTTAGCATTTACATTACATGCATCCATTTAGCATTTACATTATATGCATCAATGAGAACTACCCTTCGCTTCGACATGAAAGCGAGCTAATAACTTCGGTGAGCACAACCAACCTCGATTTGCTCTCCGATTGCTTGTAGTCACTTGCAATCGGCCTCCCGCGGCACCCGTATCCGGCACGACCCGATCTTGCCGTTACGCACCAACCATGCGTCGAATCGCTACCCCGAAAATTATAGGTCTACAGCTTGATGCCGCGATGCCATAAATCCATTTTCATGATTTTTTGACGTCGCTTCGGCCCTCCAGGCAGAAACGAAGCTAAAAATGCCGTTTCTTCAATATCTTCGCGTAGGCTCGACGAATCGGCGAACCAACTTCGCCAGCGCGTCAGAATACCTAGCAATTAGGTTTGTATAGGTTCAATTTAGATCAAACCCCTATATTTTACAAAACCCCATTTGGAGCCCTATGCAATTAACCTCCAAATAATCCAAATTAAATGGAGTAACATGCTAACAATACTCATTAGAGGCTACTCGAACACTTAAAGCTAAGGATTAAGCCAAATCCCAAAAGCATACCAAAATGTGAACATCGAGACAGAAGCACGCCGCTCCAACGGGCGCATAAAAGCTCGATCCGTCGCTCCCAACGCGTTCGCAAGCTCACTCTCCACCAACGCATCGAATTTGGGCAAAAAATATAGAGAGATGAGAGAGATATTTAGAGAGAGAAAGTGAGGATTTCTCTCACTACCACTATGAACGTGTGCTTGTGGAGTGTTCGGCTGTGGGAAAAGAAGGAGGTCAACACTCCTTTTTATAGTCAACACCAAAATACTATTCACTTTAGCACAATTTCAGTTCAAAACTGACATTTTTCGTCAGAGCCCTTCTAAATGTCCGTTTGAGCTCAAATTTGGCAATCATGCTCGGTTTTACTTAACTTAACGAAATAAATTTTAATCTTTCAGTTTCGACCCTGTTTGGTCACCGAAAGCTCAACCGAACTGTAATCTTTAGCAGATAGCAGTTCAATTTTATTCTCCACCTTTCGGGTGTCAGAATAGGCTGAAACTTTAAATCTAGCCTCATAAAAATAATTCTGACATATCCTCCAGTTTTCATAATTTTCTGACACTATGCATTTTCTGCTAATTTATCTGCTCCGTCTCTTATAGAAAATTCTAAATCTTCTGTTTTCACTCCGATTTCAGCATAGGTCATTTCCAACTTATATTTCACTTCTCTAAATCTAATAAAAATAGTATCTCATACTATTTTTATTTATTTCCACCCTTATATTTAATATCCGGTATGTTACATTCCACCGCAACCTCACCGGAACCATTCAAATGGCTTTCCAATCAAATGTACACCGTAGCTTCATAATTTTAGAAGTCCGGTACCTTACAGCCTAGCTCGCGAAGATCTAATCGTCATCGCAAACAGTGAGCTCTGACATCCCCTGAACACAACTTCCTCCTTACCCGGTTCTATGAAAGACACCGTTCGATTCTTGTAATCGATGGTGGCAAAATACTTTGTAACGTATCGCATCCCCGTAAACCGTACCGAGTTCCATCGAAACGAGCGGAACGCGGAGTCGGACGAGTTAAAGTGCCTTACCATGGGTTCTATAAGTATTAGAACCAATGTATAAGGTAAAGGGACCCGGGAGAGTGAATTCTGGAGTCTGGGCCATTCCCAGAATTTTCTGCTCTCGGGAACTGGTCCCTGGTAGGAGAGACCGGTCCCCGTAGGTTTGGAATTGAGAAAAATGGCTAAGTCCAGAATTTCAGCTCTCGGGGACCGGTTCCTGGTTGGAGAGACCGGTCCCCGTATGCGTAGCTAGCTAAAGAAAGTAGAAAATTTGGCTAAGTCCCTAGAGGAGTGCTCTCGGGGACCGATCCCTGAGGGGAGAGACCGGTCCCCGTATGCGAAATTGCCCTGGATGGGTTGCTGTGAATAGTTCAAAGTTGAGGGGGGTTTTGGCATATGTGCAATGTTGGGTGGATAAGTGTTTGAGGGATGGGATCTCTTTGTCATTTCCTCAACCCTAACCCTAAAAACACATCTCCCTCTCTCTCTCTAAACCTTCTTCTTTTCTCTCTCCTTCTCTCTAGAGCTTGGGCAAGGGGAGCTTGTGGAGGAGTCAAGCTTGGTGTTGAAGCATCCTACGAGTGAGAGCTAGCTTGAGCAAAGCTTTTGAAGGAAAAGCTTGGACTCTAGGTGAGTTTTTATGGGTTTCTAAGCTAGGGTTTGGTCTTTTGCTTCTAGTAGTAGTATCTAGGGGCTTTAGTAGTGGTTTCTCTCCATGTTGATCTAGCTAGGGACTTGATATGGAGAAGACGATATTGTTGAGGGGGGCTAAAGTTAAGGTTTTGTGATTTTGGAGTTCAATCTTGGGATTGATCTCTTTTTGCCCTAATTGTTCGGCTAACGAACGCATTGGCACGAACAGTTTAGCGATCCGACGAGCGGTTGCGGAGATATTGGCGAAGCGGCCATTTTCGTACAGATTGCTGTAGCGGGCGGCATAGAGGTCTATAAATCGGCGAATTCGATTCGTGAGCTCGTAGCATACCTACAAGGTGGGGGGTGCTATCCGGAACCTTCGAGTTCCCTTCTATGTTTATGTTGTCATTTATTGAGCATATGTGTATATTCCATTCATGCATATAGGGTAGATGACAAGTAAATGTTGGTTGAAACTCAATTGTATGCTTCTAACGTATTTGAACATATGAATTGATATAGAACCCTGTGAGTTGTACATGTTGAACCCTATACTTGTATGAATGTGAGATTTGGACCATGACAGTAGTAAATAAAGGCGACATTGACATTAGCGACCAGATTGGCAGTGAGTGGTGAGTTGCTGGACATGTTCTAACCTATTGAGGTATTGTGGCAAGAATAGCCTAGAAAACAAAGTGATGTTCCATGTTATGAGTATAAATGCATATGAGATGATTGTGAACTATTGAGAATAGTAAGAACCCTATGTATGCATGAAAAGTGATAAAGACCTAGATGAGGTAGGGAACCAAAATGACATTATGACATATGGATTGCGTGGCATTAGTAAACAATAAGTTTTGAATGCTAGAGTTGAACACTTAGTGTGGCAAAATGAGATCCACGAATGCATGAAAATGTGTATAAAGAATAAGTAGTGTAAATGACACTAATGCAAGTTAAAGAATGCAAGTAAAGAGAGATAGTGGACATTATGACATAGCAACCTTAAAGTTAAGGGTCATATGAGCATTGTATCCTCATAGTGAGGAATGGATTGGATTCAGAATCCTTAAAGTTAAGAATTGATCATACTCACCTATAAGTCTTGGCTTGAGGGCGGTCGCACTCCCTCGAGCGATGAGCTCCGGAGTAGTCATCACTGGGTCGTAGCGAGTATCTTCCCAGAGGACGGTCCCGTCGGGTCGTAGTGAGTATTTCCCCGATAGTAGGGATTTGAGTTGGTGAGTTTGTTGAGCGTAAAACCTACGGGTTAGCCAAGAGATTGGGCAATGGAATTGTGATCTTGCATTCATCATGAGCATTCTATTTGAGCATATCATGGATATATCTTGTTCAGACATATTAGCTGCATTTGTTTAGTTGGTTACCATCTATCTCTATTTTTCTATTATGCTTGATTTAGACCTAGTGGAAAGTCGGCGAGGTCGGCGGCCGAACCCACTGGGAACTTTGTTGTAGTTCTCACCCCACTATTTCCACAGAGCTGGGACCAAGCAAGCCAGCCGACGATCGCGATAAAGATATCGCGTCATAGATAGGGACCACCCAAGATGGTTTATATTTTGGTTTAGTTACATACCCCTTTTATATCATCTTTTATATTTTGATGATTATAGATGTTTAAATGAAAGAACATGAATGATGTAAAAGAGTTTATCTTTAAATACAAAAACTTATATTTCGAGATATCATGTGATGTAAAAGAGAAGAAATGATGTTAAACAAAAGAATGTAGACGGTTTGTGGAAGGATTCTCGAAGATTGTAATTCCATTTACCCCTCTTGCTCAGAAAGGCACCAAGTTCATTTGGAGCGTCGAGTGTGACCGGAGTTTCCAAGAGTTGAAGGAGAGGCTAACTTCGACTCCGGTGCTCGCGTTACCGGTTCAGGGTGAAGACTTCGTGGTATATAGCGACGCGTCTTATTTGGGTTTGGGGTGTGTTCTGATGCAAGGCGGGAAGGTGATCGCTTATGCGTCCCGTCAGCTGAAGAGCTATGAGAAGAACTACCGTATCCATGATTTAGAGATAGCCGCTGTGGTATTTGCCCTTATGTTATGGAGGCATTATTTGTACGGCGCGTATACGGACCACAAGAGTCTGAAATAGTTATTCACTCAGAAGGAACTGAACATGCAGCAACAGCGGTGGTTAGAGTTGTTAAAGGATTACGATGTTACGATCCTTTACCACCCCGGAAAAGTGAATGTAGTGCTGACTCCTTTAGCAGAAAGTCGGTGGAAAACCTTGCGCAGAAAGTCATGACTCAGAGCCCCTTATGTAAAGAGATGAAGCGATTGGATCTTGAGATAGTGGCTCCGGGGGTTCCGGCTATATTAGCAGCTCCCGTTGTCCAACCGACCTTGTTGGAGAGGATCAAGAGTCTGCAACCTACAGACCCTAATCTCCAAAAGGTGCGGCGAGACATCGAGGGTGGACGTGGCGGCGATTTCAGTATGGACGCCGAGGGTGCGCTCTGGTTTCGAAACCGATGGTGTGTACCAGAAACCGAGGAAGTCCGAAAGTTGATTTTGCAAGAAGCTCATCGAGCTCCTTATAGTATCCTCCCGGGCGGCACCAAGATGTACCAGGATCTAAAGATGCAGTACTGGTGGTCGGAAATGAAAGCGGATATTGGACGCTATGTGGCGTAGTGTCTAATATGTCAGCAAGTTAAGGTGGAGCGCTGGTTTCTAGCAGGGAAGCTGCAGAGCCTGCCCATTCCTGTTTGGAAGTGGGAGGACATAGCTATGGACTTCGTGGTTGGATTGCCCCATTCATCGGGTGGCCACGATGCGATTTGGGTTATTGTGGACCGCATGACCAAGTCAGTGCATTTTCTACCGGTCCAACTACCTGGTCGGGTAATAAGTTAGCGCAGGTGTATCTTAATGAAGTGGTGAGGTTGCACGGGGTTCCGAAATCGATTGTATCGGATCGAGACCCCCGATTCACTTCACACTTTTGGAAGAACCTGCAAGAGGCACTTGGCACACGGCTCGATTTTAGCACCGCGTTTCATCCTCAGACAGATGGGCAATCTGAGAGAACTATCCAGATTCTGGAGGATATGTTGCGGGCGTGTGTCATTGACTATAAGGGTAGTTAGGCAAATCACCTACCTATGGCCGAGTTCGCCTACAACAACAGTTACCAAGCTAGTGTTGAGATGGGGTGATGTATGTGAGCGTGCGGTGTTAGGCCCCAACGTTTTGCGGGAGGCGGAGGAGAAAGTTCGCCTTGCTCGCAAAAGATTGCTCACGGCACAATCGAGGCAACAGAGTTATGCGGATAAGCGCCGTCGAGATATAGAATTCGCGGTTGGAAAACGCGTATTTCTGAAAGTTTCACCTTTGAGGGGTGTAAAGCGGTTTGGGGTTCGAAGGAAAGTTGAGTCCTCGGTATATTGGACCTTACGAAGTGTTGGAACGCATTGGAGCGGTTGCTTACCGGCTCGCGTTGCCGCCACAGTTTGCGGATCATAGTGTATTCCACGTCTCCAACCTTCGCAAGTATATTCACAACCCCGAGCATGCGATGCTATACGAACCGCCAGAACTTCAAGAAGATCTGAGCTATGAGGAGTTCCCGATGTCAATTATTGCGTGGGAGGTGCGCAAATTGCGAAATCGCGAGATTTCTTATGTCAAAGTCCATTGGAGCAATCACGATATCGTGAAGCCACTTGGGAGCTCGAGAGCGAGATGAAAACGCATCATCCTCATCTCTTTGAGGAGTAAGGTATGAGTTTGAATTAAGTTAAAGAATTTGAGTCCGTTTCGGGGACGAAACTCCTTTTTAGAAGGGAAGGATGTAAGAAAGTGAATTCTCAAAATCTGAGAGTTGGACTTCGTTCAGAATCGACTAATTGTCGAGTGGATGTGCTTCGGAAAAGCCAAAAAAGTTAAAGATGTGAAAAGTGCATTGCAACGGACCTCGGAGAGCAAGATTGTGAAAATCTGCTAAGTTGCAGGTTTTGCTCTCGGGGACCGGTCCCTGGTGTGAGGGACCGGTTCCCGTGAGCTTGGTTGCGGCAGAAAAATCTCTGCGCACGATATTTGCTCTCGAGGACCTTTCTTTGGTAGATAGATCGGTCTCTCGGGGACCGGTCTCTCTAGGGACAGACCGGTCCCCGTGTGCGTGAAAGATTGGCAAACAGCTTCTGCCCGAGAGAGGTGCTCTCGGGGACCGGTCCCTTTAGGGACAAACCGGTCCTCGAGCACAAAAAATGCCTAGTCTGGGCAGGTCAAGAGAAGCAAAGTGGAGGGGCTAAATTGCAATTGTGACTTGAGTTGGGGGTATAGAAGAGAAAGCACTCTCTCTTTCTCTCATTTCACACCCAACCCTAGCCCTCTCTCTCTCTCTAAACTCTCCTTTCTCTCTCTCTAGAAGGTGAAGAAGGAGGAGGATTTGGTGGAGGAGCAAGCTAGGAGAAGGATCCTTGGCATCTTCTTCTTCCTCTCCACCATTAGAGCTTGCTATTGAGGTAAGCTTGGAGAGCTTTCATGGTAGATCCCTCTAGATGGATTTTTATCCCTTAGAAATAGTTTTGTTGGAACCCTAGCTTCTCTAATAGATAGATTATGCATGAATCTAGAGCTCCAATGAGGGATTCTTGCATTGGTTAAACCTAGGGCACCAAAATTGGGGGTTTTGGAAATGAGGGGTTTTGATCTAAATTGATCATGTATTAACCTAATTGCTAGGTGTCTAAACACGTGGGAAGCGACGGATTGAGCATTCGTCGAGCGGGTGCGAAGATATAGCCGAAACAAGTGTTCGGGACTTCGTGTTAACCCGAAGAGTAAAAGCGGCGACCAAGGATCGCGAAATCTAGTACCTAGCATCGCAACATTACCCAAAAGGTGGGGGGTGTCCATCCCGAAGCAACTAAGCTTCTTCTTATGTCTAAGTATCATAATGTTGATCATACTCCTTGTGTTGTATTGTGCATGATAGGGTGTCTAGTAGTTACTTTTACTATTCTTGCATGCTCCCTTGTAATGCGGCATATTAGGCTTGGCATGTGGACTTAGGGTGCATGAGAATGAGCTTTGTAACATAGAACCCTATAGAGATAAGTTAAACAATAACTTGATCTTGCATTGATGATATGACTAGAATAGTCGAGATCTTGCATCATGACGAGTGGCATGTGAACCAAGTAAAAAACTTGACGAGTGGCATTAGAGTTTAGTGTTAAAGAACACTTGTGGCATGATGATCCTAGTGATAGGGTATCCTCATTAGACGAGGATTTGATCATACTCACATTGTCTGTTCAGCAGTTGTGGCGGTCGCTTCGCACAAGTAGTGCGAGCTTCGGAGTTTGGCACGTGAATCGATTGGGATAGCCTATGTGGGGTCCCAAGGGATAGCCTATGTGGGGTCCCGCAGACAGTCCCTCGGGTGGTTCGATTCCCCCTTCATAGACGGATTTGAGATGTGAGTTGAGGGCGCGCCTATGGGCCAGCCAGATGATTGGGTAATAAACTCAAGAGAATTATGCAAATTGGGTTTATTGTGCATATTGAGCATGGTAGAGTTGCATTCATACTTGATAGAGTTATAGTAGCATGTTAGTAATTACATGGCTATGTTGTTTACTCTTGTTTCTCAAGGCATAGTAGAACATTGCAATTATTTCAATATGCATCAGCTTTACTTTTAGATACCTATCTATCTATCTATCTGCTTATGCCTACTTAGACCTAGTGGAAAGATTGGCGGAGTTGGCGGCCGAACCCACTGGAAACTATATTTATATAATTCTCGCTCCACTTTGTTGCAGGGCCTAATGAGAGAGCACCGGCAGAGGACCGTGGTAAGGGCATAGCGCCCTAGTCAGATAGCAGCTTCCTATGCATTAGAGAATCCTGAGATAAGATGTATTTATACTTTGGGAGTTGCTTATGTATTTTGGAGGATTATTGTATATATCTATCCATTTTGCAAGTTACAAATGTAAACTTGATGTAAAAGAATAGTTGCATGGATGTAATAGCTAGATGTTTCTCTCTTTATTTCACTTGTCATACTTGTGGATTCTTGCTCTTACTTGTTGGCACTAGTAGTGCTTTTCGTGATCATGTATGTACTGAATTTAAATTCCTGGGCAAATTCTTGTACATGATCTAGTTGTTTAGCCTTGGGGGGGAAGGGGAGGCGCTGTCCGTCCGGTGTCTGTTTGACGCGCACGAATCGGGCCAAATTGGTAGCAGGCTCGAGGCGTGACATTCTAAGTCAGCCCAATGATCGGTTTGTGAATTGAATTTTACAATAATATCATCAATCTAAACTTCTAACATTTTTCCGATCAAATCGTGAAAAATGAAATTCATTGCTCTTTGATAAGTGGCTCCGGCATTCTTTAAGCTGAATGGCATCATTATCCATTCAAAGGTCCCAATAGACCCCGGGCATCTAAAAGCCGCTTTAGCTATGTCTTCTTCGGCAATAAAGATTTGATTATAACCCGTATGACCATCCATAAGGGACAGGATTTCATGCCCGGCTGCCGAATCGACTAGCATATTAGCTATGGGCATTGGATACTCATTTTTAGGTGTTGCCAAATTCAAGTTTTTAAAGTCAATGCAAACTCTAAGTTTGCCGTTTTTTTTCCGTACTGACACTGTATTAGATACTCAATCAACATAACAGGCCGCTTTAAAAAATCTGACCTTCAAAAGATTTTTAATTTCATTCTTAATTTAAAGTACAATACTCGACTCAAACCTACGAGCCGTCTATTTGTAAGGCTTATAACCCTTTTAATAGTAAGCTTATGTTCTAACAGGCATTTCCTCATAACTATAGGCGAAGCAGTCCTTATATTTCATCAGCAACTTTGCTAGCTCTTCCTATTGTTGAGCTGAAAGCTTTGCGCTAATATACGTCGGCCTTTTATCTTCGTCCGACCCTAAATTCACCTCTTTTAGTGGATCCTGAGTTTCCAGCTTTTTCTCACGAACCTTGATCAGCAATTCTTCTATATGCTCTGTTTTGACCCCTTTAGGAATTTTAGTGCAAGTCTGATCAGGCTTTAACACAGCCTTTATCTCCTGAGCCGTATCCTTTTTTTCTAGATCAGCTTTTGAACTTAGAGTTTCATCATGTAATTCTTTGTCAGCCACCTTAGCCGATTCAATGCATGATCTTTCCTCGGCCGATTTTGCTGATCTCATTACTAATTCGCATAGAACTTTTCATCAGCTAATTCAACCAATCTGATACATGATTTTTTATCGGCCAATTCAACCAATTTGATAAAGTAGCCAACTTCTTTGGTCGTCTTGTCTTGCCGAAGCTCGTCTAGAGCCTCGGTTCCGAGTTTTTGACGTTCCATTATAATCATTCTGGTGGCTCTTCTGCAGCCACCAATGCCTTTGCTTTCTTTAAGAGCTTTGTACTTCCTCTTCAATGACTCGTATGAACGAAATCTGATCCGGGTCAATATCAGCCCAGTCGATATGGCCGATTTCCTCTATGTTAATATCCACTATGTGAGGCCATCCCTCGGCTCTAATTTCTTCCTTGTGATCTCTGACCTGTTAAAAAAGTTTGCCATGCAAGGTGGATGGTAGCATTTGTTTGTGTGAATCCAATCATGCCCAAGTAACAGATTATAGTAACAATCTGCTTCCACTACGAAAAAGGCTGTTCGGAGGGTCTTGGATCCTACTGTAAGTTCGATCGTGAGCACACCCCTCATCTGTTGACTATTCCTGGTGAAATCGGCCATGATTGTATCAGTAGGCTTGAGTTCGTCCTCACTCTTACACAATTTCTTAAAAAATGGTGTAGGCATGACATTGACTATTGCCCCACTATCGACCATAACTCGACTTATAGGCCGTCCTTGTATTAAGGCCCTTACGAATAAAGGCCTGACAAATCTTGTCTGCAAGGCCGATGGCTTTTCAAAAACTACTGCATCGGCCACCTTCGCATCTTCAAGCTGAGATTGAGCCACTGTAAGTTCCTCCCCATCGTAAATCGGTTCCTCCAACACTATAGATTCTGTCTTTAATGAGTGTGGAAGAGCATACACCATACTTACATCAGCTGAACTTTCTTCGGCCGATTTTTTCAGCACTTTTTGTTTCTTCTCTTCTGATTCTTTGTGCCTCGGCCAAAAAATCACTTTTCTGCCGAACCTCTCTCTCCTTGGGAGGCCACCTGTCTCGCTTGATGATCGTCTCTAATGAGGCGATCTTCTCCTCCAAAGCCTTCCGAGTAACTTTCTTTGTCGGCTCACTCGGTGCCAATTGTTCAATCTTGGATTTCAACCATGGCACAAGCTTAGAACTGCCCTCTTCATAATCATTTTTCATAGGCCGGAAAGATGACCATGACTCAAGCCGATTCTAGACATTCGGCCTCATCCCCTTTGCTTCTTCCCAATGATGTCTTGCCTCGGCTTGCATTCTTTGCTGCCGACGTTTTTAGTCTTCATCAGCATCAGCCCATGCCATTTGGCCGAGGCTTTTGTAGTGTGCCACTGGTCAATTGGCACATTGGCAGGCACCTTGACGGTCCTGAGATATACTCTCAGAATTTTTCTTCTCTCCCACGCTTTCGGCCAAGGTTGAATGACGAGCTCGTTGACTAATCTTCGACCGAGGAATTCAATGTCACCCTCGGTCATCCCCTCAAACTCAGGCTCGAATCTCAGCCTGGCCTGATGATGCCAGTTAGGCTAATATCTCGGGTACCTTCGTTGTGTGCCGAAGGGTTTCTCAGGGTAACTCGTTCGGTTCATTCTTTCTTCAGTTTGACGATTATAGTAATCATCTAGGACCTTTTGTATCACCATGAATTCTTATCCTTCCTAGACTCCACTTTTTCTTCGGAGTCAATCGAATCTTCTTCCAAATAGTCGTCCAAATCATTTTCTGCTTCAGGAGGATCTTTCCATTCTTCAAGGAATGCCATAAACTCCTTCTATTCCCCATATAGTTTCTCCTCTTGAATAATCGCCTCCCAATAGTCATCTTGGCCTTGCATCGTATGCATAGCCAAAGAGATCTCTTGGTATTGGCAATGTCTTGATCAACCTTTCCCTCAAACGATGCTTTCCTTTTGATGTCCACTATGTTAACCTGTGAGGGAAATGGATTTTGATCAACTTCCATATTTTATTTTCTTGGTCGACAAATATGAGCCGACCTTCATTAATCTTTTTTCGAATTTACCTTTTGAAGGAGGTACATTTATTAGTCTTGTGGCTCCACGAGTGATGCCACTTAAAATACTTTCTTTTTTTTAATTCTTCTTCCGTAGGTATTATTTGACCTTCCTGAAGCTTAATTCTTCGTCCTTAACAACCACACAAAGATCATATCAGTCTTCGCAAAGTCAAAAGAATAAGTATATGCAGAAACGCACAATTTTGCTTTGCTAGTTCTAGCTAGCTTCAGCAGCGCACATTTACAAAGTTGTCGGCTTTTAACCATTTCTGCTGCATATATTTCAGCCGAATCTTCAGTTCCACTAGAAGTATTCGGCTCATCTTCAGCCAAAGATTCAACAAAAGAGATATTTTTCTCTTTTCCCTTATTCCAGTCCTTGCTTCAGCTCCATCTTGACCGATCCTGATTATTGCCTTTCCTAAATTGCTCATATTGAGCAACCCAGACACCCAAATCGAAAAGATTTGGAGAATACTTACCTTCAAAATGATCTTTAATTTTGAAGTGCAAACCATTGAATGCCATTTTAGCAAATTTCGATTTTGGCATTCTAACGAAACAACGACTTCTTGCCGTTTTCAATCGGATTAAGTATTCCTCTACCGATTCCCCAGGCTTTTGCCAGTATTGGGCTAAATTAGCGACTGATAATTCTGGTTCTAATCTACAAAACTGCTCATGAAACTTCCTCTCCAATTCAACCCAGTCTCGGGCAAAATTGGCGAGTAAACTAGTATACCAAGTGAACGCCGTCTTAATTAATGACATGTTGAATGGGTCTGCGGCGGCCTCCCTACATTGGGCCATAAACCACGCCATGTGTTTGACCGTGTTTTTGGTCTCATTACTAGAAAATTTGTCAAATTTCGGTATTTTTCAATTTGCTGGGTAAGCATGTTCTACATCTATATTGGCAGGATAAGGAGATCTAAATACAGGCCGCATCACCGGCCTAGCCCCCACTCCGAAAGTATTTCAGATGGCTTCTTCGATCTAAGCATACAACTCATTATTGTTCCCTGATGCGGGAACAGGAGCCTATGCCTGAATTGGGTTTTGTCTTAGAGGCAGCCCATAATTTTGTGCTGCAGGATTCATACCTTGCATCACATTGGAGGCTTGCCCCCCAGGCCTTACCCTTATATTCTAGGGCTGGTAAGCCGATAACAGTGGAGTAGGTAAACACCACGCCACTTTTGGTTTTTGACCGGTATTTGCATTTGCCGGTCTGTAGGCGGCCTGAAATAGTGTTACTTGAGGCTGTGTAATCACCGGTGTACCTGGATTTTGTAACACCAGCGTGCCCACAGCTCCTCGTAGGCCCGCATATAGTTGTTTGTTTCGAGTCAACAACTGCCCAATTCGAGCAATATTTTCATTAGAAGCCGTGATAGCAGCTAAAACCGCATCCAGACGGGTAGTGCTCCAATGACAATTTTGGTCTAAAACTTGTAAGACATGACTCATCTGTCCGAGCGCCTGAGCCAAACTCGGCTCTTGCTGGTCCGATTTACCACTAGTCTCACCCTCTACCAGTAATACTACATGGCGCTCATTCACGTTCTCAGTATTACTAGCTTGGTCATTCCCGGATGTTCGAGGAACAACTCAATTGCGGAGATTCATGGCATTATCGTCAGCCATAAATTTTAAT
The DNA here is from genome assembly GCF_001540865.1 of Ananas comosus. Lineage (NCBI taxonomy): Eukaryota > Viridiplantae > Streptophyta > Magnoliopsida > Poales > Bromeliaceae > Ananas > Ananas comosus. Next base: position 4,980,692 of record NC_033633.1, on the reverse strand, counting down.
AAATAAAGTATAAATTTACTTGAACAAGGGTCCCATTGGGCATGCCAAAAATTGTTGCAAGCCGATCTCTCTAACCGCTGACTCAGTCAAAGTCCTTCTTCGGGAAAAGCGCGAGTGGGTGGAGAGGCCACAAATGATGACCCTCGAAACCTGCGCCTACTGTCGAATCAAGCGATTCGACTGATGTGTTGGAACAATTACCGCACAGAAATCGGATTATGATTTAAATCTAACTAAATTTTATGATGAAAATAAATAAATCATCTTACAGATTATCGCTAAATCCAAATAAATACTTTATTGATCCGGAAGCGTGCGAAGCACTGCCCTAAGGCGTATTTCCGTCCTTACGTGCGGGATTAACCGGAAACACCGCCCCAAGGTACGACCGGAATTCCTCCTCGTACGAGCACGAACGCGTAAGAGGTTGACGAAGTTTCTTTCAACACCCAGGATAAAGGAATCAAGAAAATAGAAAATTGAAGGAAAAACTTAAAAAAAAACTATTTTCCACTTGTTGTTTTCACTACTGTTCATATTGCACTATGGACAGTAGACCAAAAACATATATATAGGGGAATGGAAAAAGTTAACGTTGGGAGGTTAACTTTTCCTTAATTAGGCCCATNATATGAGGATAAATAAAACTCCGGTGCACAGATGCGTAGATGCACTAGGTGTAGGCAATAATATTTTAGAAATCAAATCAAATAATGTAGAACGATACGTACTAAAATAAAAGTTTTCAAAGTTTGGATAGTCATTTCCAAAATGACTAGAGTTTTAGATTAGTTCCGTACATTATAACCTAAAAATTTATGATATTAAGCAAAGAATGCACTAGTTTCCATGTGATGATATCACATTACTTTGATTCCCCTTATTTTCAATTTGCTACCATGTACCTACGTACCTTTTCACCTCAATTTTTTAAAAAAAAAAGAGTAAAAAAAAAATCAAAATGTTAGGGCAAAATCGGCTATTCATTGAATACAAATCTCCTAGTACAACTCCCACATTCAAGCCATAATATTTGATGCTTTACTTACCTAACTCGATCTTAAGACTAAGCTACTTAATTTATTATTTTCCTTAATGTTTGAGACTTGTGCTAATTACCTATGATGTTAAAGTACCTAAATCTAGCTGTTGAGAGAATAAAGTGCTTAAGCTAATTGATACCTCCAAATTAAAAACTCACTAGATATTGGCTCCCATGAAGTACCTTCATATATAGTCTTTTGATTTGTTAATTAATGGTGTTGAAATCCAATTCTTCATCCACTAGTTAGCTCCTATAATATAGTTATTTAATTAAGTGCTAATTAACTATGTTCTGAATAAGACGGGAACCGTCCAAACCGCCCCATGTTTTGAATTTCAAATACGAAATGACCGGTTAATTCATAGTTGATTTATTTGCTATTCAAAAGTAAAAGAAATTATTTTTATCTACTAAAAGTGGCTAGAATTAAAGCGAACAAGTGATGTCAATCGAGTGCAGTTTGGTAGGTGAAAAAAAAAAGTATTATTCTTAGCAGCTCTAAGCTATAAATCTCTGTAGTTCAGCCCTCAGAACTGGACTTTGGATATAAGAGAGGAAGGTTTTATATTATAATTACCTCGTATATTCATTAATAATGGTAGTATATATATATATATGTCGGGCTGAACTTGCACATTTTCGTCACTACTTTCGGCTATCTTTTAATTATATGGAACTCTTTTTTCTTTTTTCTTTTTTTTAAACAAAAAAAAAAAAATCTTTATAACTCTAAGCGTTAAGGGCCGCCATGCAACCCGCCCCACTCCTTAAATCCCAACATGCTTTTCATGTGGCGTGGAGAGCAACGTTTTGATGGCGGATTATAGAGTGGAAACATATATATATATATATATATATATATATATAGAGTTCGGCTACTATGCTATTAATAGCATGAAGCACTTGATGCTACCAAGTTTTCTGCCGTTAGATCTACCATTTTGATCATTTTCACCCGTTAGATCANCTATCAAAAAATCAACCTATTCCAATTCTTTTACACCGTTAAATTAGCAAGTATCCCATACCGGCCGTTAAAAATTGTTAATTTTGTGAGGTTTTGATCATAAGGTGGATGATATCGAAAAATTATAAAATTTGATTTCTAGAAGTTTTAAATGCTCTATATAATGTTTAACGATATGGATCGTCGATTCAGAAACTCTATCATCGAAAACATATGAGTACGAGGGCGATCGTACTCATAAGAGTATAGTAGCTAGCCGGACTCTATAGTCTATATATATATATATATATATATATATATATATATATATATATATATATATAATTGAGCTCCTATACTTTTAAAAGTATCAAGTCATTGGTGCTTGTAAGTTTTTGGCTCTTGGATTAAAGGATGTACGGTTAGTGTCACGCCCCGCGACTACCCGCCTATTTGGCCGTGTCGCGGCGCCGTCAACAGACCACCGAACGGACAGAGTTTTCCCTGTACGTCCTAGGCGCCGCAATTAAAACAATATACAAATGTTCCAACCAGGAACTGATATCAATCAAGATTGTATAAAGAAGTATCAATAACATAAAACTAACTGCTATTACAAGCATTCATTTCATACAACATTTTTCTTTTACATTTGCTTGATTCCAAATACACTCACATTATTACATTTAATACAAGTTGGTTGTTGTCACTCCAATCTAACCCCTAAGTCCTGCTGACTCGGAGTGCTGCTATCTCGGTCTCTACGGTAGGGCGCTATCTACGAAGCTACGCCCTTGCCTCGCGCTGCCGCGCTGCTCACGTGCGAACCTGTAACACCCCAAAACAACGTGGTGTGAGAACCAACTTCATGATTCACAGTGGGTACGATCACCCAAGAAAAAAGCTCGACCAATAGGTCCGATGAGGCACTACTACATGTTAGTCCGACAATATACAATAAATATATATTCAAATTGAAATACATGCCATGCCTCACGATATGCGATATGAAAATCATGCAACTCTATGCAATAACTAGTAGATCAATTGATTCTACGCTTTATTTGGCTACTTTTAGCTCATCTCATTTCTCTAAGATTTCTACTACCTTAGGATTACACTCAAGTCCACTGGCTACTAAGGTCTCTATTACCTTAGCCCAAGCCTCTATCTCTAGCTCATAGGGTTTCTACTACCTCTATCAAGCTATCCACCCGACTCGGCTTCGAGTCAATCATCCGCGAATATTCTGCCCACTGGCTGCCCAACAGCCTACCGCCCTCTGTGACTTAGCCTCTTAGCGGCGAAGTCGTCGCACACGCTGAACCCGGCTCAAGTCCCTTAACATAGCCATTGTGGCGGCGAACTCGTTGCACTTACCCAGCAAGAACCCAAGCCATGACATACCCATCTGGCGGCGAACTAATCGCACCTCACCCAATAATGGTTTCTGTCGCGACTTAGCCACCTGGTGGCACCCGTATCGTACTTACCCAGCAATGGTTGCAGTCAATCTCGGCGGTCTGATCCACAATCGGCTTAACCGTCCAGCGGCGAAGTCGTCGCACATGCCATGTCAATGGTTCAAGCCCCGGGCGGTGATCTCCATGTGATCACCCCCAATCCTCCCTCGGTATCAATCTCGGCGGCGAAGTCGTCGCACACGCCCTAGTCTTGATACCAGGGTCATCACAAGTCCTGGGATTCCGGAATCTACTTTCCACAAGTCGATGGTCCATAACCAACCCTATACTGTCGACCTAGAACATCCTAGTGGCTAATACCACTATACTCAACAACCTAGGTTCAACTTCACTCTAGATTCATCACATACATAACCTAGGTAAAACCGCTAGGTTCTATCTCATCTCTGCCTAGAAGTCAGCCTCTAGGTTTACTTGCTCGACCTATGTTTACTAACACTAGGTTCGATGCCACACACCTAGACTTGTTCGACTCTAGGTTTACTCGTTTAACCTATGTTCTTTAATACTAGGTTAGGTACCACTCGATCTAGTCGACATCCTAATTGTCCAATCGAGTATTCTATTGTTCTCATGTCAATCAACTCTACACTTCTAGAGTTATCATCTAGTTTACATGCATATATATCTAGCACATTCTCACGATGCTAATTATGCATTCTTTAATTTATCTAGCATTATTTATATGCATCTTCTATGTCATTTCTTTAACATGCATCAATTTGAACTCGTATGTTTTTTAGACATAAAGGGCGACCTAGTCGCTTCGGTAAACACAACCCACCTCATTTCGCATTCCGATTGCTTGTCGACACTTGCAATCGGCCTCCCGCAGCACTCGGCACCCGTTTGGGCCCGATCTCACAGTTGCACTCCAAGAGCGCGCTGCTCTGCCGTTTCAAGTGCTTAAGGTCTTCGCCTCGCCGTTACGGTGCTCGGGACCCGATTTCACGATTTATGGACGTCGCCTCGACCTTCCAGGCGGAAACGAAGCGCCAAGCGTCCGTTTCTTCAATATCTTCGCAACGGCTTGTCGAATTGCCGAACCGATTTTGCCAACGTGTTTCGTTACCTATCAATTAGGTTTACAGAGGATCAAATGAGATCAAACCCTTACTAATCACAAAACCCCATTTTGGATGCCTTAGAAGCTACTATAGCCAAATCCACCAAATCGATCTATGAAATGGAAAAAAATCATCTAATTAGCATGCTAGGGTTCCAAACAAACCAACTTTAGAGATCAAAACCCTATCTCTAAAGATCTACCATGAGAGAGCACCAAGCTTACCTCTCTAAGCTTGCTCCAATGGTGAGAAGAAGATGAAGAGGATGATGGCGATGATGATCCTCTTCTTCTCCTCCATCTTCTCCTTCTTTTCTTCTTCTCTTTTCCTTTCTTTCTTTTCCTTCCTCTCTTCTTGCCCTTTTTTCTCTTCCACGATCGAAGAGAGAGAGAGAGAGCAGTGAGGGAGAGTGAGGAAGTGAGAGAAAGAGAGAGAGAGAGACCTCTCTAATAACCCCTCATATGGCCATTTTGCACATAAGCCCCTCCACTTTTCCATCTCTCAACTTGCCCTTACTGGGCATTTTTCGCCCAAAGGGACCGGTCTCCCCGACCTGGGACCGGTCCCCGAGAGCTCCCCCAGACATCACGCGTTCGGGAACTGGTCTCTCCCTGAGGAACCGGTCTCTCCCTGCGAGACCGATCCTCGGGAGACCGGTTCCTCAGGGAGAGACCGGTTCTCGAGAGTTAGGATTTTGAGACAGCCATTTTTTGGCTCTTCTCGCTGGTGTCGCACACGGGGACCGGTCCCTCTCTGCCAGGGACCGGTTGCATCATCAACCCCGTAACCCTCAGCCGATGGGACCGGTCTCTTCCTGCCAGAGACCAGTCCCCGAGAGCAAAACCAGACAAAATGCAGATTTTGTATCTTTACTCTCGCGGACTCCATTCCAATGCACTTTTTGGGTTTCATGCATCCTTAGCTTTTCCAAAGCTTACCAACTCGACCATTAGTCGATTCTGGACGAAGTGCAACTCTCGGACTTCGAGAATTCACATTATTACAGTTAGGATGATGTGGGCCTCCTAGGGTTAAGTGGTTACTGTCACGCCCCGGGGTCCCTTTTAGTTCCAAAGGTAGCGGAAAGGCGTCGGAAATTTTTTTTTGAAACTCTGACCCCAGAGTGTGCCAGATCCGCCACAAATACAGGAGTTCCACTGTTCACACGGACAGAGTCTCTCCTGTATTTGCACGGCGTCGCACAAGTACAAGAGTTCAATCATACAACAACCACAACCAAATGAATATACAAACAACCACAGATATACATTCATACACCATTCACCACAGATTCACAAATATACCTTCGCTATTTAAATATAAATCCACATCTATCAGTTAAAATGTTTCCAACCACAGAAACAGGTTTTGAAATACTAAGATACANGTCGAGCCATTCGAAACGAGCTATTGAAGTCCTATATTCGGAGTTCGATGAGCACCAGAACCCTTCTCTATTCATTGGTTCATCCGGAAAACCGGAGTTACTATTCACTTAAGTCATCGGTTCGGATCGCGTAACTTCTCCATTTTAGCTCAATTTCTCCTGAAATTTGACGAGTGCTTTAGTAATTATATTACACACAAAAACTTCGTCAACCAAGGGTTTAATTTTATTTTTCCAAAAATTTCAGTTATTACAGTTACTTGGTTGAATAGTATAATCTAACGGGTGAAAATGATTAAAGGCGTAGATCTAACGGTAAAAAATTCACAAGCACCAAGTGCTTGGTATTTTTACAAGCACCATAGCCGAATTATATATATATATATATAATTGAGCTAGAATACTTTTAGAAGTACCAATACTTTGGTGCTTCTAAGTTTCTAGCCCTTGGATCTACTTCTTAATTACTAATACCCCTTAGATCAAATACTATTCCCTCTACCACCACCTATCATCATCGTCTCAACCCTACATCTCTCGATCCAATGGCTAAAAACTCAAAAGCACCACCCCTTGGTGCTTTTGAGAGTATTCTAGCTCAACTCTATATATATATATATATATATATATATATAGGGTAAATTAAATTGTTACCAGCTGAACTTTTGGCGAAGTTTCACGTTATCCCTCGAACTCCTAAAATAAACATCGAACACCCTAAACTCTAATATTTCATTCATGTTACCCCTTCTGTCAGTTTTCCGTCAAGCTACGCTAACCGGAAATTGACGAATAAAACGAATGAAATATTAGAGTTTAGGATGTTAAATGTCTATTTTAAAAGTTTAGGGGGTTAAGTGAAACTCGCCAAAAGTTCAGGAGGTAGAGGTGCAATTTGCCCCCTCTTGACTATAAATTATTTTATTATAATATATTACTTATGGATTGACTATTAAGTCTCAAGTTAGTAATCATACTTGAATTTGAATTTATATATATTTTTTATCCTAAAATAGACTATACCATAATTTATCATACATTTTATTGTAATAAAATAAAAGCAAAAGAAATAAATTAGAGTGGCTTAAAGATTATTTTATATTTTTATATTAAAAATTTTTTATTGGATGAAATGTAGTATAAAAATTATATTTTAGGCTACAATAAAATTACAGGTAAATTGCATTGTTACCCCTTGAACTTTTGGTAAAGTTTTACCCTCTCGAACTCCTAAAATGGGCATTTAACACCTTAAACTCTAATATTTCATTCATGTTATCCCTTCTGTCAGTTTTTCGTCAAGCTCCGTTAACCGGAAACTGACGGAAGGGGTAAAACGAATGAAATATTTTAGAGTTTAGTGTCTATTTTAGGAGTTTAGGGGGTTAAGTGAAACTCGCCAAAAGTTCAAGAGGTAGCAATGCAATTTACCCTAATATGTTACTTATGGATTGACTACTAATCCGCAAGTTAGTGATCATGCTTGATTTTGAATTTATATATATTTTTTATCTTAAAATAAATTATACCATAATTTATTCTATATTTTATTGTAATAAAATAAAAGCGAAAGAAATGAATTAGAGTGACTTAAAAATAAGAAAAGAGCGATACTAACCAACTACGATGCTCGAGCACTCTACTGTCCTGATGTACTTGCTGATATGGTTGATTTACAATAGGTGTCCTCACTCGAATACAGATATTTTAATTCTTAGTTAATTTTCTGTAACACTCGTTTGTCCATTTTATCTTTAGAAGTATTGTTCCAGAAAATGTACTTGTTTCCTAGGAAACTATGCAATGTAATTTTATTGTAGTCTAAAATAAAATATTTGTACTTTATTTCAGCCAATTAGAAATTTTTAATATGAAAATATAAAATAATATTTTATAATACTTTAGAACAATACTTCTAAAGATAAAAGGGACAAACGAGTACTATAGAAAATTAACTGAGAATTAAAATCTCTATATCCGAATGAGGACACCAAATGTAAATCAACCATATTAGCGAGTACACGAGGACAGTAGAGTGTTCGAGTATCGTAGGTAGTTAGTATCGCTCTTATCTTATTTTTAAGCCACTCTAATTCATTTTTTTCGCTTTTATTTTATTACAACAAAATGCAGGATAAATTATAGTATGATTTATTTTAAGATAAAAAATATATATAAATTCAAAATCAAGTATGATCACTAACTTGAGGGTTAGTAGTCAATCCAAAAATAACATATTATAATAAAATAATTTATAGTCATGAGTCCTATAGGGTAAATTGCACTGCTACCTCATAAACTTTTGGCGAATTTCACTTAACCCCCCAAACTCCTAAAATAGACATCTAACACCCTAAACTTTAATATTTCATTCATGTTACCCCTTCCGTCAGTTTCCGGTTAAAGGAGCTTGACGGAAAACTGACGAAAGGGATAACATGAATGAAATATTAGAGTTTAGAGTGTTAGATGTCCATTTTAGGAGTTCAGGGAGTAAAATAAAACTCCATCAAAAGTTTGGGGGGTAATAGTGCAATTTACCGCTATATACTATTAATAGTATATAGATATATTATATATTATAATGTATATATGAGAACGAGATGAGAGCGAGAAGATAGAGTTATATAGAGTAGTAGTATATAATATAGTATATATAATATATATAATAATAAGTATATATGCTATATCTTAGTATATATATATATTGAATATGTATTATGATGTATTTAATTTATACTTATATAATATATATTATATGTACTATATTTATAGTGTGATGTATAGATACATGTATACGGTGTAACAATACATATACATATAATACATATACATAATCATACCTATACATATATATATAGAAAATACATATATATAAGTTAATGTATATTATATGTAATAGTAAATTTAGTATGTATAATAATTATATGTATATGTATACCATATACATATCATACTACATATACATATACAATACATATCTATAAAGCATATATATACTATAATATATATAGATATCTACATCTATAAGCACGACCTTCCCGTGCTTCCAATCGTTTCAACACTTTGCGTCTTCGACATCCGTCGATCCGGCTCCGTTAAAACTTGATCTAATATTTAATACCATAAAATAAATTTTTATATGATTTTACGGACATATTGCCTAGTAAACGAAGGGCTCAAACATCAACCGCTGAAAATAAAAATCTACAAAATATACATACATCATGACATTAAAATTTAACATCAAAAATAATTGATCTCGTTTTATATTAAAGATTTTCTATCAAAATTTACGCGTTGGATATTCTACACCGTTAAACTTGCAAACCGCTCACTTACGCTATTGAAAAATTGTCTTTGATTTGAGCCCATTCGATCATAGCATGATATCGAAAAATAAAAAATTATCTTTCCTAGTACTCAATACTCAGATCAAGTTTACACGGAGCCGATCGAACGCATTCGCAAAGTCGACTAACACTCGTGAAAACCCCCCCGTGCTGTCGAATCATCGGAAGGCCCGTGCTTCCGTAGCAATACGTAGCCCATCTATATGATAATGTATATATATAATTACTATATTACACTATATATACACGTATATATATAACCGTGCATACTAAACACGTATATATATACATCGTGTAATATTATACACGTATATCATACACCGTGTATATATATATATCATAATATCTATATATATATATATATAATAAGTTTATTAGAATCATATTGAAACAACGGGCTTCCGTGGCCACCCATTTTTTCGATGATGAGCCTCCAATAGATCGATCGTCCCGCCCGAAACATGAATCTATAGATCTTGAAATGTTTAGAAATCAAATTTTATATATTTTCGATATTATTCTCTTATCCATCGAGTGGACACAAAAATGAACGGTTGAAAATGAATATTCTTTAAAAAATGATGATAGGAGTCTCGTAGTCAAGATCAAGAGTATAAATCTTATTTTAAATAGTTTAAAAAATTTTCTAATAAAAATTCAATTGATTTCGATATCTTTACGCCGTTAAACAAGAAAACGTCTCATATCGACCATTAAAATTACAAATTTTGAAACCCTTTGATCATTAGGCAAATGATGTCGAAAAGATTTGAAATTTGATTTCTAAACACTTCAAGTGGTATAAATCATGTTCAACGGTGTCGATCGTCGATTTAGAGGCTCTATCATCCAAAACAAATGGGTGACAACGGAGCCCGTTTGCTATCAATAGTATTCTAACTCAACTCTCTCTCTCTCTCCCTCTCTCTCTTTATATATTTCTCATATAGAGTCATTTCTCATATATATACCCATTAATTCCTATCCCACCAAGTATTTCTACGGAATGTAAAATTCTAACTATAATTAATTTTGGGCCAACGCGCGCAAATATTAATTATCATGTAGTGTTTCAATTCCATATATAGTTGCGAAATAAAAGATACACAGTCAGGAAATGTACTTGCTAGCTAAGCTATCGTTTGTCGTCAAGAATGCACATGCCATCACGAGTGTAGAAGAAGCTTTCTAGCTAGTTGCCATTTCTTAGCACACCACATTAAGATGACAGCCACTATTATATATATATATATATATATATATATATATATATATATATATATATATATATATAGCTCGCCCTAAAAGCATGCAGTTTTAGGGTTTTCTTCAAGGAGAGATTAGAGAATCACTTCCAGCAAATTAAGAGCGGGAAGTTTGGTAGTGCACTGATCTGGTAATTATATTTAGCTGCACTAATTAATTAATAGATGAAGCAATACAACAACACTTGCATGCATATATCCTTGTTTCCTAAGTACCAAAAAAAAAAAAAAAGAATAAATGGAGTTATACAAAACATGTACAAGGGGGAACAAATGATAAAAAGGAATGAAGTTGTACAAAACACAAGGGGCCGGGAACAAATGATATATATATAGAGGTGGTGCAAACCAAACAATCTACATTGAGTACTCGATCTACTGCCCTCTCCACCGCTAGCTAGCTAGCTGTATTCGCAAGCTATTCGCTGATGTCGATCTCTCACCTTCCACGTGATCACAACGTGCTTTCTGAGCTTTTAAATTCAGACACTACTTTGTACTTGATGGTCTAAAATTGTATACCCTATTTTCATCATTCAATATTAACATCTTGCATGGTCGGCCCATTTGGGCTGTCCTTTTCTTTTTTCAAAAAACAAAAAGAGTAATTTTCTTTTCTCCTTATTTAGCTCCATCAATATTAAGAAGCTGAATAACTAGCTACTAGTATCGCCAACTACATGGAGTTACTCTTGGTATGTACAGTACAAAACTATATAGAATAGACCCATAATTAAAATCTCACTTCTTTTTCTTTTTTTTTTCTTTTTTTTTTTGCAGTAAATTTTATAATTATTATAATCATAATAGTGGAGTTTCTCCCCGTACTTGTAATATTACCATTTCTAAATTCTCCATATATTATACCTTTAATTAGTCTTTTTAATCAACAAGAAATTTAAAATTTTTTATTATATGACGGTTTAAAATTTAAGAGAAACGCTTCAATACACCATAGGTATTGAAATCTAGCCGGTAATAAATTAACTGTATGATCGGGTTTTACGTGAAATAACCTTTCCTTTTGAACAGGTAACCAACTTAGATTAGTCAACAGTATAATATTTGAAAAAAAAAAAAAAAGTAGCATATACTAAATTTGTGAATGCCATATAAATTTGAAATTCCTTATTTAATTTTGATATTTTCTAAATTAAATAACGCCCAATATATTAAATATCCAACTCAATAAAAGTTTTGAATTTAAATTTGATTTTTGAATTTGGTATTGAGATGTAAAAGTTTGATTTTGAAATATATAAATTCAACTTTTAAATTTGAATCTAAATTGTACTTTTAATCTTAAAACCAAATTTTAAAATTTGATTTCAATTAAAATTTTGAATTTGAAGAGAAAATTTTACTTTGAATTTGTGTTTTATATTTAAGAAAATTTAAATTTGATTTAGAATTATGTTTCATATGTTGTTTCCAAATTAAATTCGCAAATTTGGACATAATTTGTATTCTAATTATTATTGTAGGTATTTGAAAATTTCATAATACCCGAAGTATATAAGACCAACTATATATGGGTCTTACAGACCAAAACACTCGGTAAAGACCAAAAAACCAGCTAGATGGATACCTGGTGATCAATACCTATGCTTCAATAGTAGGACCCCTATAGAGTTATATTACATCACAACCACGTATTTAGAAAAATAAGCGGTCAAGATTTGTATGATGCATGAAATCATGGTTCTTAATTCAATCCAAGCATTAGAAAAGCTATTTTCCAGCAAAAATCAAGGGTTTTTCTAAATATTCAGGGACAATATTACCATACATGTCAAGTGTTGGCATTCGGTTAAATCGAATCGGGTACGCCCATAAGCGGGTTTGATCCGACGGATATTATGTTATCTAATTGGATTGGAATTAATCTCGCTTTCAAATTGGAAAGCCAGTTAGAGATAAATCCTAGTCATATTAGGATAACAATTAATAACCGATTTGGCCTTATCTCTAACGCTATTAGGATTTTAGAATCCCTTATAAATATGCGGGCGATCCCACATAACAAAAGGTACAAGAACGGAAAAAGAAAAGAGAATAAGAAAACGAAAGAGAGAAACCACATCCTCCATCAACCTATTATTCTAAGAGGGACTTGAACGGTGGATTTGTGATCGTGCTCGTTTGTAGTTCGATCCATCGCGAGTTTGGAACGTGAGAAGATTTAATCAAGGACGATCAAAGGACACGTGAATCAACCTCGACGATCCGGGCTCATCGAGTTGTAACGCAAATCGCTTCTGAAAAAGGTACGAACTAATACTTCCGCTGCATTCTACATTGGTATCAGAGACTTTTTTGGTTGATTTCGTGGTCTTGATACATCCTTTAATGAGATTACATGCGTTAAAATTAGATCTATCATGTTTTAGATTTTTTTTTTCATGTATGTGAGCGTTAATGGCAGTTTTTTCAAAAGTGGATAACTTTGCTTGATTTTCTTCACATCTTAAAGCACCTATGTTATAGATTAAATCTACAAAGTTTGATTTGATATGGTTTTGTATTTTGAGAGAAAAACGAAACCTAAATCGAAACTTTGGGGGTGGCTTGTTTGATGTGTGATGCATATCCCATTGTGAAAATTGCATGTTTTGGAAGAGCTCCTCACAAGCTTTCCATCGATATATTTCTTGCATGAATCGGAGTTTTAAATTTCAAGTTATGAATTTTTGAAGATTCACTATCTTTAAAAAATAATAATAATAATAATAATACTGTTCCGGTGCCACAGCCGCGCGCAAGCCGCCGGCTGCGCGGGCCGCGCGTAGGCCGCGCACAGGGCGCGGGCCGCGCGGGCCGCGGGCTGCACCTGGGCCACGAGGCCGACGCAAGCCACGCGGGCGCGTGGGCCGCACGGTAGCCCCGCACAGGCCACGGGCCGCGCGGCCCACGGGCAACGTGTGCAGCGCGCGGGCCACGCGCAGGCCGCGCAGGCCACGCGGGCGCGGGGCCGCGGGCCCCGCGCAGGCCGCGGGCCGCGCAGACCGCGTGAGGGCCACGCGCAGGCCTCGGGCCGCGCGCAGGCCTGGCAGGCCACGCAGGCCGCGCGCAGGCCGCGCGCCTGCGGGCAGTGCCCTGCCCGCATGCAGGCACGCGCTGGCCGCATGCGGGCCATGAGCGGGGCCGCATCCCGCAAGGGCCAGCATTTTTTTTTTTCTTTTCTTCGTTTTTCTGCACAAATTTTTTTATAAAATTGTTGAAGCGTATTCAATGTTTAATATGCTTTATTGACAAATAGCATGGATTTAAATATTGTCAAATGCCTTTTATGATGTATGGATAGATGTAACTTTAGGCATAATATATTTTTTATGCATGCCTTGTCAAGTGGGAATCTTTCCTTTTGGTTGAGTAAATTATATGCTTTACTCCCAAACATTTTTGTGCATCTTAATTATATAATTTTAAAAAAATTTGACATATGGTGTGTGATGTGATTACGAGCATAGCGAAATTTTCCTTTACGCATGTATGATCTATTTTTTAATTTATTTAATTAGAGATGCGGCAAAATTAAATACATGTATCGTGTACTAATTTTAAAATATTCTTTTCTGTGCATTGCATGAACAAAGTGAGATTTAATGGCTTCCAAACAAATTATTGCGGATTTAAACAAGGGCGAGAAATTCGATGGTGACAATTATGATATTTGGCACCGTAAAATTCAATATGTTCTCGCTGAGCAAGATGTTCTGAAAAACTTGAGTAATAAAATGGACCTACCCACAGAGGGCACCAGTGCCCAGGCTCGCCGAGATATGGAAGCCTATAATAATTGGCTCAAAAAGGATCGCATTGCTCGCATCACGTTGCTGAGCAGTATGAAGAATGATCTCTTATGCGAGTGTGAGCAGTATCCGACTGCGTATGACATGTGGGAGGCTCTCAAAGCAAAATTTGGTGCAACTTCGGCTACAAGGTTGCGCAGTCTGACTATGCGGTTTGACAGTTATAAAAAGCGTGCCGATCAGACTATGAAACTGTCACGCCCCGGATTACACGTTCCCCGGGCACGCCGACAAATCCGCCGTATACAAAGAAATTTTTCCTGTATACGAAACGATAGCTGTACCTATAAAACATACAATACTACAAACAGTAGTATAGAGCTGCTAGAAGAACCAAAAATAAACCAAATCGAGTTCCATAACATACGCCAAAATCGAAGATACAAAACTACTCGCACTGGCGAGTTAAATATAGGTATGTACATGAACTCCAACAAAACAACTACCTGCTGTATGGGCACCTCTAGCTCGGCTCGTCGGGTAGGGCTCTAACTCGCGACGCCCTTGCCTCGATCCTAATCAGTAACAGCAGCAGTCGAAGACGATGGCTCTACAAGAATGGTGTAACAACAGGGCGTGAGAACTACTGTAAAACAAGTAGTCATCAGTGGGTGCCGCCCTCAACATCATCGGTCCACCCACTAAGTCTACAGAAGGGAGCAAAGGTAGTAATAAATGCTGGAATAAAAATCTACAGCTACCATTTATTATACTATCATGTTCTATGCTGACCTACTGTAGCAATGTCAATCCTAACCCAATCTTTTTAGGGACTGTAAACATACCCGTCTCAGGGACTGTGAACATACCCGTCCCACCCAGTTGAGACTATCCAGCTACCTCCACACTAACCAGTCCGTGGAGAGCAAGTCTAACCGGCATGTACGACACCAACGCGAAAGCGCAACGCTCGTCTCCGGAGTGGCAACGTATCTCTGTCGAGCTCACTCAAGACAAAGTCTAAGTAACCAACTCTAACTGGTCTAACAACCAACAGGTCACGTGCCCTCGGCACAATCCGACGCCAAAAAGGCGATATGGGTCCACCGTCAACCCTGACGGCACCCAGTAGTCCGGAACAGCCTGAACGCTACTGTAAAAATACACTCGGCATCCCAGCACGAGCGTAACTGAAAGCTAAACTACCTGGAGTACCCGTCGCCTCGATACTGCGACGATACAAAATTACAACGGCTCCTAGAGCTAAATCAGGTAGTTTAAACAGGTGACAGGTCCAAATCGCTGGTTTTCTCCTAATTCAATTCTCAAGTCCAACATGTATAATTATCACTTATTTAGTATGCTTAAATTCAGATTACTGCCGCTGCAAATCAATGAATTTAATCTAATCACATTGTAGATCAAACAACAAGCATACATGTTGACTATACATTTACTCATTTACTTAGGAGTAATCCGATGCAAACCCACCTCTAGTGCAATTCCTTGGCAGCAAGACGGTCTCGGATCACAAGTAACACAACTGGAAACACCTCCAAACCAGCAACAAATCCCCTCAAAATCTGGACATTACAATTCACCCAAAATCCAACAAAAACCATCAATTCATCAAAAATTTCAGCACTTGAGCTTAATTATTTCAACTCCAATGTCAAAACTCACCTAACGATCTCCAAATTAGGTGAGGACAGCCCCAAATCTAGCAAATACTGATGGGTGATGCGACTCAGGTCCAAAATCCCACTGCCTACAAAGATAGCATCAAGAAAAGCTCAAAAAATCTCATTTTTAGCTCAAAGTCAACAGTAGTCCAAAAAAATCTCAGTTCGATCGAGCTAACCTCAACCAAAATCTACAATTCAGGGTTTCGTGGATTCCTCAGGAAGTCTAGAATCCAGCAAACCAAGTTTCGCCGCGATCCGACCTTCCTAAGTCGCACATGAGCCAAAACACTGGAGGTCATCGCTGAAGAACTGCAGAATCAGCACCTATCAAGCTTGGAGTTGTGGATTTTGAAGCAATTTATGGCAATTCGAGGGTGGAAGATGAAATCCAAAGGTTCACTACGAAGAATGAGTGAAAAGAGCTCACCAGGGTCACCCTCCATCTATTTATAGGCTGCCGGAAGGATAAAATAAGCCCCAACAGAAGCAGCTGCAATCTGGTGTCCCTGCAGAAACGGGCGTTTCTGGGCGCCCGAAACCATGTTCTGGGCGACCGAAACATCCAGACTGCACAAATCATGCTCCTCGGACTCTCCGCTCGCGGCATGCTGCGCCCGTAAACGGCTCCGGCAGAACTCACTTACCACCCTACCACGCGTCGAAGCAAACGATATTCACGATGCAGAATTTCCGGACCCACTTGTGGGCGCCCGGAACATAGGATCCGAATTGGCTTCCAGTTTCAGTTAAATTCAACACTTAGTTTTGGGCGACCTAAACCATGTTCTGGGCGCATGAATCTAGCAAAACTCCAGTTTTGCTTATTTGAATGCGCCGAGTCCAATTCTGCATCCAATTTGTGCAGAATTGACTCCGACTCAGTCCGACACTCTCCAGAGATGTCGACCAGTAATTAATACTGAAGCCAATTCTATCCAAAGCTCAGAAACACTATATCCTCCCCCACTACAAAAAGTTTCGTCCGCGAAACTGAAAACATACCTCAATCCAGAGCCTCAAATAGGTAGGGGTAGGACTCCTTCATCACCGTCTCTGGCTCCGAAGACGCCTCCCGCTCTTCGTGATTACTCCACAGCATCTTTACAAAGGGTATGACCCGGTTGCGTAATTCCCTCGACTCACGAGCCAGAATCCGCACCGGTCTCTCCTCGTATCTCAGGTCCTCGCCAAGCTCAAGCGGAGTGAAGTCAATCACATGGGAGGGGTCGAACACATATCTCCTCAAAGCCGAGACGTGGAAAACATCGTGATTGCCGGCTAGTCGCGGGGGTAGAGCGATCCTGTACGCGACTGGTCCCACTCGCTCTGATACCTCAAAAGAACCAACAAAACGTGGGCTAAACTTTCCACGTACTCCAAATCGACGAATCCCTCTGGACGGCGAGACTTTGAGAAAACATGATCTCCCACCTGGAACTCCAAGTCTCATCCCGGGTATCAGCATAGCTCCTCTGTCGACTCTGGGCTGCTAACATGTCCCGTCGCGCCTCCTTTACCTTTTCCTCAGCCTCAATCAGAATCTCAGGCCCAAGCGTCCTCCTCTCACCCACATCACTCCAAAACAAAGGGGATCGACATCTGCGTCCATACAACGCCTCAAACGGAGCCATCTGGATGCTCGCTTGATAGCTGTTGTTGTACGCAAACTCAACCAGTCTCAAATGCCGATACCACCCTCCTCCAAAGTCCAGGACACATGCCCTCAGCATGTCCTCTAGAGTCTGAATAGTCCGCTCTGACTGACCATCTGTTTGTGGGTGAAACATTTTGCTGAACTGCAACTCAGTGCCCAAGGCCGTCTGAAGACTCCTCCAAAACTGCAAGACGAACCTCAGGTCTCGATCGGATACTATCGAAGTGGGCACGCCATGCAACCTCACTATCTCATCCAAGTACAACTGAGCGAGTCTCTCTCTGGACCAAGTGGTCTGCACTGGTAGGAAGTGAGCAGACTTGGTCAGTCTGTCCACTATCACCTAAATCACATCAAAACCACCATATGCTCTCGGCAATCCGACGACAAAGTCCATCGTGATCTGCTCCCATTTCCACTCGGGCACTGGCCGACTCTGAAACTTGCCAGCAGGTACTTGATGCTCGGCCTTTACCTGTTGACAAGTCAGACACTGGGCCACAAATCTGCCAATGTCCCTCTCATTCCATTCCACCAAAATTGAGCCTTTAAATCCTTATACATCTTGGTTCCACCGGGGTGAACCGTATAAGGTGAACAGTGAGCCTCTCTCAAAATGTCCTCTCGGATCTCCGAATCCATAGGTACACACAGTCGGTCCATGTACCGCAATACTCCCTAACTGTCCACAGCAAAGCCCTCGACCTGTCCCCTCTGAAGCTGCTCTCGAATCCTCGACAAGTGCGGGTCTCCACTCTGTTTCTCTTAAATCCTATCCAACAGAGTGGGCTACAAGATCATAGACATCAGTCTCACAGTAAATCCAGGGGACATTACCTCTAGCCTTAGCCGCCGCAGCTCCTCGAGTAACAGTCTCTGCCGAGTGATCAACATGCTCAAACTCTACACTGCCTTCCTGCTCAACGCATCTGCCACCACATTCGCCTTGCCGGGATGATACTGAATACTAATATCATAGTCCTTCAGCAACTCCAACCACCGGCGCTGCCTGAGATTCAACTCCTTTTGGGTGAACAGATACTTGAGACTTTTATGATCAGTAAAGACCTCGCAGTGCTCGACGTACAAGTAATGCTGCCACAACTTCAAAGCAAAGACTACTGCGGCAAGCTCCTAGTCATGCGTAGGGTAATTCTTCTCATAATCCTTTAACTGTCGTGAAGCATAAGCAATTACCCTACCATGCTGCATCAGCACACAACCCAGCCCACTGTGCGATGCATCACTGTAGATCACAAATCCTTCCCCCATCACAGGAAGGGCAAGGATAGGAGCCGATGTCAACCTCTGTCTCAACTCATCAAAGCTCCTCTGACAATCCTCACTCCAGATAAATCTAATCCCCTTTCGCATCAATCGAGTGAGGGGTGTGGAA
Source organism: Ananas comosus (assembly GCF_001540865.1). Taxonomy (NCBI): domain Eukaryota; kingdom Viridiplantae; phylum Streptophyta; class Magnoliopsida; order Poales; family Bromeliaceae; genus Ananas; species Ananas comosus. Next base: position 4,961,658 of record NC_033633.1, on the reverse strand, counting down.
AGCTTCGCAAAGCCTTCCACAAACGGACGGTAATATTGTGACGCACTGGACCATTGCAAATTGCGAGGTTCGAGTGTTTGGACAGTGTCCCGAGTTTTTTCAGACTTTTTGGTGCGTCGTTGACAGTGTTCCGACCTATAGCTCGCATCCCGAGAATTGTAGTATTTTATGTAGCGCTAAGGTCACCAAAGAGTTGGACTTAGGCTACCCTCGGATTGCATTCTACACGAGGTGTAACCGGTGACAGGTCGATGGCTGTACCGGTACACATTTTGTACCGGTACACCCTTGATGGTTGTACCGGGACACTTGTAGCGAATTTCAAACCCGAGCCTCGGGTTTGCATTTTCGTAGGATGTATACCGGTACACTTTCCCGTGTACCGGTACACTTTGGCAGAATCTGAGCAGTTTGAACTGCAGGGGGTTTTACGCAATTGTGGCTCTCTATATGTATCCCCCACGCCCTTGGGACTTCTCCTGAGCTTGGGACCAGCAAGAGAAGAGGTAAGGGAGCCCTCCACACTCCCCCCTTTGATTTCTTTGGTTTTATTTAAATTTAGAGAGATTTACAGCCCTCTCTTTTGCTCTTTTTTTGGGTGTTGAGGCTTTTCCCACCATTGGAGCTTGGGTTTATGCTTGGTTGAGGATGATCTTGAAGTTTGAGGACTTTGAGTTTGGTTGAAGCTTTCTAGAGGTAAGTGACTAGATCTTTTCCTCTAGATTTGAATTTTAGAGATTTCCTTGAGATGAAACCCTAGATGAGGTTTATGGCTTATTTTTGGGCATTTTTGATCTAGGGCTTTTGGACCTAATTGGTTGATATAACCTTCCTTGGACTTGAATTGGAAGGATTTAGCTCTCTTTTGGAGCTTGAGAGAGATTTTCCACACATTAGGTGAGTTTTAGCCCTTTTGCTAAATTGTTAAAGTTTGATCTATAGTCGATCGTAATGCCCGTGATATCTTGTCGCTCAATACTTTAGGGCATTTTGAGACTCGGAACAACTTTGTTCTGCGAAACGAGGCCCTACGCGACGGTTCGGTGGGTTTGACTCAGCCACACAATGAGAAATTCTCATTTGTGCTTAATTAAGAATCGTTAAATGAAAAAGCATGCACATTCTTGTTATATGTATTTTTATGATTTTAGAATGCTTAAAAGGCCTATGTATATATGATGAAATTTGGACCTCTTTTAGTAGAGAGTAGCTTGTTAGGCCCATAGTTGCATTTAGCATTCTATAATGAGACGTGGTTTCATGCTCCTATAGTGTAAATGAGATTGGATTCATGCATTTAAACCTAAGTTTATTGAACATGAAATTTGACAAGATTGCCATTTAGAAGTATGTGAACTAGAGAGCTAATGTCATCAAGCGCATTGAGCTCGGGACATGTGAGAACCTAGTGGATAGGGCCATTGAGAGATTTGGGATACATGTTGAACATCAAATGCCTAAGTGTCATCAAGGGGCACTAAGCGTAGCAAATGTTGAACTTCACATTGTGACTTAACTAGATCTTCGGGATGCTAGGACTATACCATGTTAGAGACATGAGGATTGGATACTTGAGAACTTGGATACCGCTTGCTTGCCATTTGTGCTCATTCGCATATGCTTGTGAGGGTCGCTCCTACAAGCGGGCACTCCGGAGTTACTAAACGCACCTATGTTCGCTCGTGCGGTATTGAGAAGCCTACGGGGTCCAGTGGGACAGACACATTCCAAGAGTAGGGATGTTGGGCTACCACAGGCACTTAGGCGGCACAAGCTGGACTACCTTTGGTAGGTCCTTAAGTGGAAATGGAAATCGACACGGGGTTGAGAGTGGTTAATCACTACTAGATAGGTTAGTAGTTGAATGACATTTATATGCTTTTAGCATAGGGTCGAGACATGTAGTATACTTGATAGTCTCCTTTTGCATTAAAGCATACTTGGTTGCCATGACAGAACTAATGCATAATGTATTCATAATGGTTAATGATTTACTATTTTGATATCACAGATGTACATCACCTTGACATCCGTTATACTTGAGTTTGGTAATTTAGCATTTTAATTAGGCTTTCATATCGCAGTCATTATTGCTATTGTTATTGTACTTATCCTTTTCTTTTGGGGCCTAGTGGTGCATTGAGCTGAGGTCAGTAATTGCCCACTGACAACTATAAACTATAGTTCTCACGCCCTCTTTTTCTCGATGTTTTTCAGAGCCTTCCACGCAGGGTGAGGCCAGGGATCGCGGGAAGGGAGTTGCTACGAGCTAGCTTCCTTCGAGGACGAGTTGCTAGGTGGTCTACCTCTCGATGTCTTATTTTGTTTTGCGAGAGGTTGAGGGTGTTACCAGTGTACTAGAGACCACCATTTTTGTACTAGAGACAGTTATTGTACTACTTATGACTCCTTTTATTGTCTCGCTTTACTCCTGTACTTTGATGTAGATGTTAGAACTATACTCGCTCTGATATCATTAGTTGCTAGTTATTTCACTTCTTTTATTTGTTCTATCTCTTGCTTTACTTCCGCTTTTATTGTAAACGCCTTATATGTGTTGACATATGGCGGGTCTGCGCACGCTACCGGGAGGGCCCCCGCCGGTCCCGGGGCGTGACACGCGCTCAGATCGGTAGGGTTAGTGGTGTGAGAACTACAACGAAGTTCCCAGTGGGTTCGGCAACCGACCTCGCCGACTTACCCACTAGGTCTATTTAGGCATAAGTACTTCAAAAAAAGAGAAATAGTAGCCAAACTAATGCTAATACTATGCCTGCAAGAAAACTGTCAGTAGATATATAATCAAATAAAGGATGATTATGCATGCATGCTTTTTCCATAATTTTGCTTTGGCTTTTACCCAATCTTACCGGTTAACCATGTTAACCCCAATAACTCACAACCCGAAATCCCTTTTGTTCGGGGAGGCTCTAAGCACTGCAAGACCTGAGGGACCGTCTTCGAGGCCACTATCCCCGTGGTGACCAAACTCCAGAGCGCACCGCTTGAGGCAGAGCTACTACCCTCAAGCCAAGACTTATCGTGAGTATCGATCCAATTCCCAAATTGGGAATGTACTGCCACTAGTTACAATGCCACTATCATAACAGGTTTTTACCTTGTTATTCATGCCACTTTCTAGGTTACTCTTGTCACAATGCCACTATTGTTTAAGCTCTGTTTAACGGTTCATGTCTCAATGCCAATCTTGTCTCTATTGTCAATGTCACCTTGTTTACTATTATTATAGTCCAAGTCTCACATTCACACATGTATAGGGTTCCAACAAACATATCCTCTATGGTTCATATCAATCACTATGTTCATCTACGTTAGAAGCATATAATTGAAGCCCAACCAGTATTCACATGTAATTTACCCTACTATGCATGAATGACTATTGACACATATGCTCAATAAAAGGTGAAATAGATATAAAGGGAAATCCAACGATTCCGGAATGCACCCTCCACCTCGAATAGTAGTAGAGGAGTTGTGGTTCGATTCTCGAGATTTTAGGGCTCCTATCCCGGGTGCTACGACGATCTGTACCAAATTATGGCCAAATTAGGCTTTTTACTAAGAACCATTACATAGTCTTTTCGTTTGGCTGAACCGAGCGCACCAACGCGTCGGAAATACCCCTAATTAGGTTTCCATGAGGTCAATTTACTTCGAAAATGATCGGAGGCAAAAGCTCCAAATTTAGTGCCCTAATAATGCCATATATGGTTTCTCCCTAGATTGATCTTGTAACTAAGCAAATACTAGCTTAGAATCATCTAGGAAGCTCTCTAATACCATTCCTAAGCCATTCGAACCATTCCTAGGGCATCCACTATGAACCCTAGATGTTTACCTTTAGGGCACACGGAGCTTCCATGGATTTTCATAGAGCCCATGTCTCAAAAGGGTTTCTAAGTTTGCAAGAAGTCCAAAACACTAAGATTAAGCGTATAAATCCAAGCCCTAGAAGTGTTCTTGCAAGAGAACTCGCCTTAGCCCAAGCTCCTCCAAGGTCCACCTTGTAGGAGAGCTTCTAAAGCCTTCAACTCCACCAAAATCTCCTCCAAAACCTTCCAAGCCTTCTCCTCCTTGCTTTAGGGCAAAATCTCTAGAGAGTGAAAGAGAGAAATGAGAGGGAGAGATGGTTGCTGTGTAAAACAGGGAGAAAAGGGTGTGTTGGGTCATATATAGTGTGCAACAATTGCAACTAAGCCCCCCAAATCTTCTATTTTGCAACAGACCAATTTCTTACTGCTAGACCAAAGTGTACCGGTACACTTCATCCTGTCACCGATAACACGATCGCGCCGAGGCAAACCTGAGAGCAGCCTTCTCTCGGTCAGCCGTTTTGTACCGGTACAACATTGATGTTGTACCGGTACAATTTGCCCAAACTGCAGTTTTTGCATCTTTTTATTTCTACTTTGCTCCAATCAATGCAAAAACCTTCCTAACTCTTTTAAACTCACTTTTAATCCCTCCAATCTTGTTGGAATGCTATATGGAACTTGTCCAACTATATCTTTCGCGTACTTTAGTCAATTTGGCTAAAGTTCGATAATCTCTACCGAGATTTTGATATATATTACAAGGTTAATCGTGGTTTCTCCATGTGTTTTGGGTGTTTTGGAGAAATAGAAAACCTAGGGTTAGAATTGGGGATTTTAGGGTTTTAGCTAGGGTTTTGGATTTAAACATTCTAGATGGATTTCTAGCAAACCCTAGGCTAATCTAAGCTACAAATGATAGAGATTAGTAAGTGGATTAGGGTTTTGCTATTTTTTGTTGGAAACCCTAGGTTAAAAGAGGGGTTTCTTGGTGGAGGGTTCTGAAAATGTTTTAACCCTTTGGAATCCTAATTGAGGGTTAGGAAATCATGTGAGAACACTTGATTTCATAAGTTGAGATCATTTAGTGGTTCGAAAATAGTAACGAAGGATTCTTGTATAGGGCAAGGAAAGCTTGGGAAAAAGCTTGGAGGTCCAAGTAGTTGGCCTAATTGCAAGTGACTACAAGCAATTAGGAAACATAAAGGTGGGTTGTGCTTCACTGAAGTGATTAGGTCACTTCCATGCCAAAGTGAAGTGGTTTGTCATTGATGCATGTAGTGGTAGTTATATGAATGCATAGGTAGATGCCATGTGAATAGGGGTGGAAACGAGCCGAGCTCGAGCGAGCTTACCTCGGCTCAAATTCGGCTTGAAATTAGTTTCGAGCCTAACTTTAAGCTCAAGCTTGGATTGAAATTAATTCGAGTCGAGCTCAAGCGAGCCTACTTTCGAGTCGAGCGAGCTCGAGCCCTACACGAGCCGCTTGAAATTCTCAACATCATACGATCAATAGTTTAATTTGTATAGAATATAATCTATAATTTGATACAAAAATATGTCTAATAGTTCAAAGTATAAAATAATTATATGAAATATAGTATTATAATATAATCTTTTCAGCCTCACATGTCTTCTCTTCCGCCTTCAATCTCCATATTGTCCATTTTTATTTATACGGTCAAAAATAAATAAATTATATAGATAAATATTGGATTAAACTATCCAATCATATATAACTAAAATTAAAATTTTATATAAATAATAATTTTTTACTTTAAAAATATTCTGTATATTTTTTCAAGCATACAATTAATAGCAAGGTAGGCAACGGCGGGCATATGCTGTTACTTGGTAACTTGGAGGGCTTTCGGCTGGGCCACTGAAGGTGAAAGACAGAAATAGAGAAAGAGAGAAACATATCAAAAATTTAAAGCTCTGTGAAAGAAAGAAAGAAAGGAAAAATGTATAAATTTAGTAAAATTT
>NC_033633.1:4918162-4955751 GCF_001540865.1 Ananas comosus | reverse complement strand
AGAGAGAGAGAGAGAGAGTTGGGCTAGAATACTATTGATAGCAAAACGTTCTTTTTGCTATCAAGTTTTTAGCCTTTGGATCAACTCTTTTCATCATTTTTAATCATTGGATTAAATACTATAACCCAGTGGGCACCACTCAACTCTAACTGACTGTATCATCCTAATCCTATAATTTCTCATCCAAGTGTCAAACATTTGATAGCAAAACGAACATTTTGCTATTAATAGTATTCCAGCCTAATTCTATATATATATATATATATATATATATATATATATATATATATACATCACACAGCACCCACACTATGGCTATCGAAAGATAGTAAGGATTGATTGATTTCCGAAATTTTTGACCCATGTTGATTAAGAATTGTATGGTTGGGGATGTTGCGGTTCCCCCATAAGGATTAAATAATAACCCCTAGGATTCGAAGTGGTCGCCTAGCAAAAGGTAATAATAGGTATTAACTCCAAAGATAAGAATCGATTAAAGCGTTGATCCCTAAAGAATCAAAAAGATCGAAATCACAGATTCCTCTATATTTTGAATAAACATAGTACTCTACTAATATATATATGTATATATATATATAATACTACATATATAAGTTTGCGAGCTTTTGCGGCTTTCGACGACCTAATTCGAACGAGTCCGATAATACTCAAGCTCGGCTGAAATGATTCGAGCAACTTTTTTTTGTTCAAGCTCGCTCATTTATTTTGAGTCGAGCTCGAGCGAGCCAAATATCGAGTCGAACGCGAGCCGGCTCGCTCATTTGCCAGCTCTACATGTGAATGCATGAGATGATATGTATAACTACCCTTCGATGACAAAGATTATGCATGTTGACATTATGAGAAATATGCTAGTTGGTATATGTATATTGACATATTGTGGAATATGTTAGATGAAATATGCATGATTGACATATTGTGAGAATATGATAGATGGAATATGCATGTTAACATATTATAACATTTGCTAAATGGATGTTGACACTATGAGAATATGCTAAAAAATATATATGCATGAGAACTTGGAACATTGTGGTACCAAAAGTGACATTGACATAAAAATGTGAACTTAAGATATTGTGGTATTAACTAGAGACATTGTGACATTGTGGCATTAGCTAGAGACATTGCGATATTGTGGCATTAGCTAGAAACAATGTGATCACTCAAGAAATGAGAATTAAGACTGTCCCGCAGACAGTCTCGGGTGAGTATAGTGGATGCTCCTCACGTTGCGAGATTGGCTTGTGAGTCGAGGCTCAACCTTCGAGTTAGCCGGAAAGATTGGGTTACAAAAAGGATAACTGATTGGGCTGTGGATGCAGCAGAGTGCGCGGTACTCCGCATAGGATTGACTCGAGACCGAATCGGGTGGATAGTTTGGTTATGGTGGATGAAACTTCGAGAGCAATTGGTAAATAGCTTGGATTAAAGGTAGTAGAAACCTTAGAAGCTAGTTGGATGTGATCCATAGATAGCGAGATAAAAGGTAGTATCGGATGATCTACTTAGTTGATTGCATGATTTGCATTTGCATATTGCATGTCTTGAGGCATACGCATTTATTTATTGTTTGCATAAATATTTGTGAATATCTATTGGACTAACATAATTGCAATGCCTCCTTTGGACTTGGTGGGTTGAGCTTCTCCCTTGGGTGGCCGTACCCACTGGGAACTATGGATATAGTTTTCACCCCACGTTATTTTGGGGGATTTCAGGTTCACACGAGAGCGGCGCGGCGGCGCGAGGAAAGGGCGTAGCTCCGTAGATAGCGCCCTACCATTATGACCAAAGATAGCGGTACTCCGAAGTAGTCTAGCTTAGGGGTGGAAATGAAAAGAACAAACTTGTAATAATTTGTAAGGATCTTGATTGTATTTGGAAGAAAAATGTAATATGTAAAAATGCATGTATGTGAATGCTTGTAATAGTATAGTTTGTATTTATATTGTTTGATACCTTCCTTATGCAATCGGTGTATCAATATTGTTCCTGTTTGGAACCTCTTGTATTGTACTGTTGCGACGCCTAGAACGTATAGGGGAGACTCTGTCGGTTCGGCGGTCTGTTGGCGGCCCGAACCCGACCAAAGAGGTGGGACGCGGGCTATGACAGCTTGCCAGAACGTAGCCGCCCCATTTGCGATGGTCGGCCAATCTCCGGCAATATTTCAAATTCGAATACGCCGAAAACCCTCCACCATCTCCTGTACGCTCCGACTGATACTGGCTGTCCTAATGGTGACAGGGGAGCAAGGGTTCCACGGTGCCAACCGTTGATCGTCCTAGATACCTCGGGATGTCCGCCTACTTCAGGAGCAGGCCCCAGTCATCTTCCTACTGGTTCTGTTTCGGAGGCGAGGGACCTACCCGCTATTGATCCAAGTTCTAGAGGGCCTTTGGGAGGTTCTACTTTCCCAAGCACCAGGCCCGTTTCTTCTGGGAACCTACTATCCATCATTTCTTCCAAAGTGGGCTCCGGTAAGAGTTGTGTTCCCTTGTCTTTGGACACCCTTCCCTTCCTCCAATCCAAGCCAATTGGTGCTAACCACTCAGCCCCTGCTAAGTTCTACTCCTTTAGACATAGCTTATGCCTTGCAGCTAAGAATAGAGAAGCTAATAAAAATTCCCTCCAAAGGGCCCAAGGACTCATGTGCAAGAAGCTTAAATTGGTGAGATTTGCCTCTAAATCTACTCGTTCTTTATCCTCCATATCGGCGGCCTCAGCATCTACAGATCCTTCTCGGACGGCTCCTACCAAGCACGCTTCCGATAACTATCACTCTGACCTACCTAAGGCTTACTCAGAGAATGATAAGGAGAAGCTTCCTATGCAAGATCCCGGACTCCCCCTAAACCCGGATGAGATTCAGCAAATTCTTTCTTCCTATGGAATTATTGACAAGGGAGCGAAAACCTCGAAGGTGCCACCCTCCGTCTCGATTGGTGCCGATTTTTCTAGAGGGGTCCGACGTTTAATACCAGCCCTCGATTAGCTGCTCTTGTTGTGTTCTTTTGTTTTCATGGCTAGAAATATAGTCTTTCGCTTTTTGTCATGGAATGTAAGAGGGTTGAATGATCATGCCAAGTGTTCTATTGTTAAGTCTTTCCTTCCCAATAGCAAGAACTCTGTAATTTGTCTTCAAGAAACAAAGCTTTCCACTATCTCTCTGGCCAAGTTTCGTTCTTTCTGTGGTCTTCATTTTTAAGATTTTCAAACTTTGGATGCTGTAGGAACCAGGGGGCCTTCTTACAGCTTGGATCGTTTATCTTTTCAATTGTTTACAGCATTGGGTTGGCGATTATACGCTCAATGTTCTGGTTAAAAGAAAGACTGATGGAAAGGAGTTTCTGGTTACTAATGTCTACAACCCCACTTGCCCTAGCCTTAAAGCTACCTTATTTCAGGAGATTAGGAACACTCATGATCTTTCTCGAGGAATGTGGGCGGCCCTAGGTGACTTCAACATCTTACTTTCCCTGCATGACAAGAATGAGCCTCCTTCGAACATCTCGGATATCCTGCTTTTTAGAGAAGTTGTGAATGATACCAGGCTTATTGACCTCCCACTCTTGAATAAATCTTTTACCTGGACTAATGGTAGGCGCAACCCTACTTTCGAACGCCTTGACCGCGTCCTCATTTCACAAGACTGGCTTCTCTCCTTTCCTCGCTCCACTCTAAAGGCTCTTCCGTGACCTCGGTCTGATCACACCTTACTGATCCTCACTGCCTTTCCCCTTGTGCCGCCATCTCGCTTATTCAGGTTCGAATCTTTCTGGCTCCGATACTCTTCCTTACCAGAGGTTGTGTCCAATGCGTGGAATTCTGTTCCATCTTCATCTGAGCCGGTCAGCCGCTTCATTCTGAAAATCGACAGTGTGTAAAAAGCTCTCTAATCTTGGAGTTTAGGCCTCATCTTTGCAATCACAAAACAGGCAACCCTTTGTCTTAAGTGGATAGAGTGGCTCGACATTGCAGAGGAAATTAGAGCTTTATCATCTTTGGAGACCAAAGCTTAAAGGAAGATATGAAGAGTTGTGCTTATTAGAAGAACTTAAATGGAAACAAAGATCTCGAGTGAAATGGCTTCGAGCAGGAGATGCAAACACTAATTCTTTCATCTTCGTGCAAGTTGCTGCAGAAGCAAGAACTTCATTTCGTATTTGTTGGACGGTAATGAACTCCTCACCGCTCCTGTCTCTATTGCTAACCATTTGCTCTCCTTTTTCCAGAATCAGCTTGGAGTCGAACAGTCCTCTAACACCACCATTGATTTCCCTGAGATTTTTGGTGATGAAAGGGTTGACCTTTCTCCTCTCCATTCTACATTTACTATGGAAGAGGTGAAAAAGACTGTTTTCTCCTGTGCGCCGAAAAAGGCACCTGGTCCGGACAGTTTCCTGATGCTTTTCTACCATCGCTTTTGGTCTATATTGAAGGGTGACATTTTGAAAGTCTTCAATAGCCTCTACTGTGGCACTCTTGATCTAAATGGCATAAACAGAAGTTGGGTATGCCCCATCCCAAAAAAGCTTAACGTTTCGTCGACGCGGGATCTACGTCCGATCAGCCTTGTACACAGCATGTCCAAAATCATCTCGAAAGTCCTTGCATCCCGACTTCAATTGTTCATGAATCAACTGGTCAACCCCTACCAAACAGCTTTTATCAAGGGCGTTATATCCTCAACAACTTCTTCTACGCTCACATTCTCATTCATCATCTACACTTTTCTAAGCAACCGGCAGCTCTTTTAAAGTCGATTTCGAATGCACTTTCGACCACATCAATTGGAACTTCCTACTAGAGCTTCTTCAAGCTAGGGGCTTCAGCGATAAATGGATTGGTTGGATTTCTTGCCTGCTGTGTTTGTCTTCTACTACGGTGCTCCTGAATGGAGCCCCTGGTTCGTCTTTCTCCTGCAAACGAGGGTTTTGCCAGGGAGACCCTTCATCTCCTATTCTTTTTGTCTTATGTATTGATGTGCTCTTCAGATTGCTGCAGCGAGCAATCTCCTCTCACTCCCTCTCTGTTGTAGGCATAGGAGAGGTTAAACTTCACTCCCTTCAATTTGCCAATGACATCCTTCTTTTCTTTGACGGTTCCAGCAGATCTGCGGCTACCATCAAGATCATCCTCGATGCCTTCTCCACGAGCTCGGGGCTCAAGATTAATTATAGCAAAAGCTCCATTATTCCGATACACTTACCTACTAACCATGCTACTACTTTAGCCAACTCATTCTCTTGTCCCAAGTTAAGTTTTCCCATTTCTTACCTGGGGCTTCCCATCTCTCCCAAATAGCTTCGTAATGCCGATTACTTGCCGCTTATAGAGAAGATAAACAATCGCTTGGCGGGTTGGAAAGGATCCACTCTTTCTAGAGGTGGTTGACTCGTTCTTCTCAACTCGGTCCTCTCTTCCATTTCTACTTACTTCTACTCAGCATTTTTACTTCCAGCTTGGGTTACTAAAGCAATTGACAAAGTTCGTCGAGACTTCTTCAGGAGGGAAAAAAAATTAGCTAACAGATACCATTGCATTGCCAAATGGGAGCATGTCTGCTGCCCCAAAAGGGTAGGAGGAATTGGAATTTGAAACCTTCAAGCCTCGAATTCGGCATTATTGATGAAGGGACTTTGGAAGTTCTATAATTCTCAATCCTTGCCTTGGGTTCGGCTACTAAGGCAAAAGCACTATAAATAGAGACCGGCTGCAATCACCAAATCCAAACCTGTCGGTAGCTGCCCTATCTAGAGAGGTATGCTCAAACTCATTGCCCCTTTCTTTGCTTCAGTCAACTTCTCTCTTTGCGACGGAAAGGAAATGCCCTTTCGGAACGACAGATGGTGCAGGGATCTTGCCTTTCGAAATCGATTCGTCATCCTCTATCCAACTTCAGAACACAAAAATCTCACAGTTTATACCTGGATCCATTGTTTTTCTTCACAAGTCAACATGGATTTTCATTTACCTCAATGCCCCAAAGAACCGCAGGAGCTTCATCAACTAGCAGCGTTGACCAGCAACATCACTTTTGCTGCATCAGCTCACGACTCTCTCATTTGGCGATGGAATTGCTTAGGAAAGTTTTCAGTTCGTAGTGCGTTCAATTTTCTCATATATGATGGTATTAATGACTGCAAACTCCCTTTCCTGTGGAATCTAAAAAATCCCCCTCAGAATTAAATTATTCATGTGGCTCGCCATGAGAAACAGGGTCTTAACGACCGATAACCTAGCTAAACGTGGTTGGCACGGCCCCTCAATTTGTGTGCTTTGTAACAACGACACTGACACCCTTGAGCATCTCCTACTGCACTTATGCTAGATCAGTGTGGAATTGGGTGCTGAATAGATTTCCTGCTGCACACCAACTAAGGTTCATTTTCTCGGGAGGGACAACAGTGCGTTGGTGTCGACAGAGGAGGCTACTTGCTAGGGAAAATAAATGTACTTTTGATCTCTATTTTGCAGCGGCCTACTAGGAGATATGGAAGGAACGCAATAGGAGAATCTTCGATAATCAATTAGTTCACTACGAAAATCTAAGACAAAAAATTCTTTGCATTGTCAGTGCTTTTCTGACCTTACGGGTTGGCGTCGATGTATCCTTCTGTAAAATAAGGTTCATCCCTGTTTAATCAAATATATATATATATATATATATATATATATATATATATATATTATTTTTCATAAATTTGCCACGTGGCAAAGCTTTCTTTATTGTTGAATGTGGGCTCCATCCCAAACCGGCTCAAGTCATCACATATTTTCCTCTTGTTTTACTTGAATCGAACCGAATTTTTCCCTTTCTTTACTTGAACCGAATTAGGTCACACCTGCTACATTGGGCCGAACTTCTCCACATGTTTCTATCTTTCTTTACTTCAACCGATTATTATCAAGTGTGGGCTCTACCCTGAACTAGCTTAAGTCCTCCACATATCTCCTTTTTTTGCTTGAACCGAGCTAGAAACCCCTCTTTCTTTGCTTGAACTGAACCAATTCACACTTGCTGCATTGGGCCAGACTACTAATTCGTTGTTCCTCTTCCTCTTCCTTGGGCTATTACCTTTCTACATTGAATAGAAGTGTCCATAGGGTGCGATGGATCTCTCCCCCCACCGCCGCTTGTTCCATCATCAATTTCTCTTCCTTCATCATTGTTTTCGGTGTTGGAATCAAAGCATTCTCCAAATAAAATTTAGGGCATGATGGATCCCTCCCCTCACCGCCGCTTCTTCCATCATTGCTTTGTTGGCATTTCCAATGCTAGACTAATCCACCATGGCAAAGTGTTTTGCAGCGCCGCTTCCTATACGCTCACGATTGTCTATTCGGCTATATAATAACACATCTAATATTCATTTTTTCTGCATTTGATAACTCTTATCTTTTTTCACCCATAAGCCATGAAAATTTTCTTCTGTTTTTCTTTTTTTAATTTTATTTGATCGTGATCCTACCCAACATTAATTATTTTTTTTCCTTGTTAATTAACGCACTTTATTTTTCTCAGGAAAGTGATGGCCATTTGGAATGGTTGTTTTACATTTGTTTACTCTTGGCTCGCTTCCGTGCTACTGTTACTCCTAATACAACTCTGTGCTACTAAAATTTAAACATTCTTATATATTTGTTTAAGAATTTGTAAAAATATATCTCATTAATATTTTCTATTTTTATCAAGTTATCTACCCATCGCATCGCGCGGGTTACCACACTAATTAGTCATTAATCTATTTGTTGCACAGAGATATTTTTAAAATTTTATTTTTAAAAAAATATAAACTAATGTTAAGAAGAAAAATTATAGTTAATAAAATTTATAAAAAAAAATAAACTAACTATTTATTAAGATAAATTTTTAAAACAAAATTAGATAAAATTATATATCAGATATGTTATAAAAAGAAATATTAGTTCAAACTCTAAATTGTAGATCAAAATTGTTTTAATTATGAAAAATACTAATCTTCTTTTCATATTATATTATATAAATATAGATAGATATAGATGGATATTGATTGGTTCTAGTAAAACGAAAATGCCTAGAGGGAACACTAAAAGAATTAGGTTATAGGGACACATTTTTTGGACACTTTTATATGTCCCATTTATGTCAAAAAAATTTTTAAAAATCTATTAACGCCTAAATATAAAGCCCAATCCAATCAAAAATAAAAAGTTTATCTACTCAACCAACTACACCCAACCCACTCGGCTCGATTACAAATAAAAAAGAAAAAAAAAATTTTGATCACCATCTCCCCTTCTCCTCCGCCGCCGCAACCGACGAGATAGGGTTCCGACGGCTGGAGTTCGACGAGGAGAATCTCGCAGGAACCGTAGAAGGCCATGATCGCCATGTCTCTCTCTACACAAGTTGCTATAAGAGTGGATGCCAAATATCAAGACGGCCCTACTCATAACGATCCCACATATAGCAACACTTTCAAAAAGTATCAGTAATTAGCTAGCAACACTTTTTTTGACATGTACCGATATTTAAAAGTGTCGCTATACACCGTTTTTGTTGTAGTGTACAAAAGAACAAAAACAACAACAGCGAGAAAAGGAGATTGTCCAAGTCATTTATTTCAATTGGAAACTAAAACACATCATGCGTAGGGATGTCAATGGGTATGGATACCCGAAATTTTATCCGAACCCGAATCCGAATGAAACGGATATATCCGATGGATATGGATATGGATTCGGATATGGATATTAAAAATAGAAACCCGACGGATATGGATTCGGATATGGATTTTGATTGTATCCGACCCGAACCTGAACCCGACCCGAACCCGAATTTATTTTGTATTATATATAATATATATATAAAAATTTGATGTTATATTTAAATTTGTATTTTAAAAATTTAGATTTAATATAATATATTTTGAAATATTGAAAAAAAAAATAATTGTTTCGGGTTCAAATTTTCGGGTTCGGGTTCGGGTTTTTAAAAATCCGCCCCGAATCCGACCCGTTGACATCTCTAATCATGCGTACCACTTGACAATCACCTAATCTCAAAACTAGCAAACTTGGTTGCTAGACACAGTCTGTTTGAATAAGAATTTAGAAGAATCCCCATTAATTAAGCTATTTATCCTAAAATATTTTCAAATGTTCTTGTCAAACTCAATAGCTCTTAGTTTTATTTGGAAACTCTAGACTAACAAAATTTACACAATTCATACCTATATAGATGGAAGTTTGCCTGCTCAATAAAGTCCAACTCCAAAGTTCCAGAACAATTGAAATCCTCGCAAAGAAAATGAACTTAAACATCAAGAAATTCTGATACTATAGTAGTACATATTTGTTTAGTTGCTTAATAACACATTTAAATACTCTTCCGCCCATCTGAGGCTAATAGAATACAATAATGCGCCGGCTTATCGACTGGATCAAGATAATTAACATAACCCTTTTGGGATTATGTAAAGCTGATGGTTTTCAGCTGCAACGTATAAACCATCCTAGCGAAGAGGAAGAAGAAACAAAACTTACGATAGATTAGTTTTCGTGGATTTGAATTCCAAGTTAAACCTCTCCAGTCTAGACTGAAACAGATCATATACTCCTTGCAAAAAATGAGGTGATACATCCAAATGTGAAACCAGTGGTAGTACATAGTTCTATACACCATCTGGACCGATCGGGATCGCTTCGTAGCCTCTTGGTGCATTGTTAGGCTTTGGTTCAACTGGTATGCATTTCAAGATAGCACCAACAATTAAGCTGATAGCCCCAAGGCCGACACTGATCAACCATTGTTCCCAAGTAAGCGGTACCGTGCTTGCGAATGGACCAAGGAATTCTACTATTATCACCTGGAAAACGACAGTGACAGTTATAATGGCAGCGAAGATCCAATTGCTGAAAATTCCGCGAAAAATGTTGATCTTATCCATCTCCCTGCTATTTATTTCGTTGAACACCTGAAGAAACAAAAGTTTAGTACCATTATTCGTTCTACGCTATATTGTTTGACACTCCAGAGAAAATCAGAAGGAATAAAATCAGAACAAATATCTCTGTCATATTATGCAAATGAAAGGAATTAACTGATGCATCTGATGATGTGTGGTCAGAGAAGTATTCGGATGGCCATTACTTTCTAAGTTATAATCAATGTTAGGACATCTTATACCAAATACCTAGATATGATCAGGGCCATTTAGAACATTTAGAAACTAATATTCTAATTTGTGGAACTTCCTAACCTATGCATCAAGTGGAGACAAAAGTGAAAAAGCTTATTAAACAGAGTATCGGATTCCCTGATTCAACCATTATCCTTGATGAGGGTATTATACAACGAAAATAATATCCACATGCAAAAGACGATGGCGACCAAAACGCTACAATGGACCATAAATAAAACCTAAAGACAGGTATCTGAAAGTTTCATTTAATTGAAATTCTGGGATATGTGCCTACTCTGTAGCAGAGAACATTTTGGTACATTTTTTTGCTGCTTCAGCAAAACAAAGTTGAAACCTAAAAGAGATAGAACAAAGGAGAAAAGGAAGAAAATGAAATACATGGGAGCTCATATTCCTATATATCTCACCTAGAAGTAGATTTTATCAGAACATCTCCTAAATCCAAAATATTCTTACCAGACATTCAGCTACTGATAGAGGTTTCAGCCAGGTTCTCTTCCTCTGCATAATTCAATTCAGTAAGAGCTGAACTATTCGCCAAGACAGGATTGTAATGGTAGATTAGGTACGTATAACACCAATATAGCTCCTTGCTAAACTCCACTCTAAGATCATGATAGATTTGTCGCCAATATCACTTTGACTACAATTTTCTCAATCTTTTCAATAATTAGATTATTACCCTGAATCTAAATATTTGTAACCTCCAGAGCATAAAAGATCTTCTATTTATTGTCAAAATGATTGTCTTCTTGGCTATGAATTCAATGCTCACTCTCCTCCATTACTCATTGATGAAATGTTCTAACTAAGTAACTAACCAAGTTTTACAATTTCCATTAATTAAAACGTAGAACGAAAATAATGCCAAACATGTTTAGGTGTCAATCTAAACAGCATGAGCACGTTTTCCATAAAAAATGAAGCAAATTTGATCCCCAGTAGCCGCAAAACTAACCAATGGAATTTTCCAACACAATACTAAACTAACGACACTACAAGGAAGCTTAACTTGCACAATGTTCGACAATCAAAGGGGCGCCCTATCTATGCTTACCTGGCAAAACACAAAGGAGTTGAATATGAGTGTATTGACAACAGAATCATCATCAGCACCCTTCAAATTCAGAAGCCTTTTACCGGCGAACATGAGAGTACCAAGTACAAGCAGCTGATACAAGCTCTGACCAATGATATTTCTCCACATGGTCCTTGTTATAAAGTTCTCACCCCGTCTCACTGGTGGCCTTTGCATCATCTCATCATTCGGAGGCTCTGTAGCCAAGGCTAAAGCACCAAGAGTATCCATAATCATGTTCACCCAAAGCAGCTGTACAGCAGTAAGAGGAGCAGTTCCTACAAGATGCATAAATGATGATAAATGTATTATGCTAGAGACGAAACAAAATTTCTTGCTAAAAGAGTACTCTGATTCATGATGAGAAATAACAAAAGAATGAGGGTCAGTTCCTACAAGATGCATAAATAGAGAGAAATACACTATGCTGAAAAGGAAAAAGAAACAAAATTTATGTTAAAATAGTCCTCTTATACAGGATGAGAAGTAATAACAAAGTAAGGGTCTCACGTACCTATAATGCATGCCGAAACAAAATTGATGATCAAAGCAACAACATTAACGGTCAATTGGAACTGCACAAACTTTTGGATGTTGATGTAAACCGCACGACCCCATCGAGCAACATTTATTATAGTAGTGAAATTATCATCCAACACAATAATATCAGCACTCTCTTTTGCAACCTGTGTATAGATACAAGTTCTTGTTATGGCTGTTACAGCAGTGACACTTTAAATTATAATCTAATGGAACATTGCCTGTTCAACAGTTATTCAGCATTAACAGGTGGTTTCACATTAAAAAGAGTCAATCGTGATGAAATTGCAAAGTAGAAAAAGAAGAAGACATTGTAATTCGTGAATTCCCACTTTAATTGGTAGCATGTGCTCTACTTTCCTTTTCAAATAAACAACTTAAATTAACTAATGGCAAGCTAAAAGCCTTCTAAGAAACCCATGGAACAGCAGTAAGACATTGGTGTTAGTCAGAATAACAGCATCGCATCTCCATCAGGCTTGATCTGTTGGAACTTCGTAGTGCAATTCTATAGGATGTGGCTACATGTTAGTTTATTTTTCCAACAAGTATTAAAATAGGGTGCTGATTGTACAGGCAACACAAGGCACCTCTGGAGGAATGATTATAACAGAGCTATAAGCATTAAAAGTTGAATGCAAGCAGTACCTCAGTTCCTGCAATACCCATAGCAAGTCCAATGTCTGCCTCATGCAAAGCTGGAGCATCATTAGTACCATCACCGGTAACTGCAACGACCTCATGAAACATACCTCTCAAGTTTGTCACTAAGGTATGTTTATCCAATGGCAGAGATCGAGCCATCACCTGAGCATTGCTCGAAATTAAAAAAAAAAAAAGAATAAAACAGGAACTTTGATTCATATACTAAAATAGCAAGGAAGAATGAAAAAGGACCTGAAGTTTAGGAATCAACTCCCTCATCTCCTCTGGGCTCTTGCTGCGAAATTCTGACCCTTCTATAGCCAAGCCATCATCTGTCAAAATTCCACATTCCTTTGCTATAGCCTTAGCTGTATTTATATTGTCCCCCGTAACCATTCGCACTGTTATACCAGCAGCTATACACGTCTTAACAGCCTCCTTGACGCCTCGACGCACCGGATCCTTAATGCCAAAAACAGATATTAATGTATAACCGCTGTCAGGAATATCTTCTTTCTCATTGGCCTCATCCATATCCTTGAAGGCTAAGCAAAGTGTTCTTAAGGCTTCTGAGGCAAAAGCATTGATGACATCCAAGATATTCTTTACACGCTCTTCCGATAATTGTATACTATTTCCCTCACCATCAATTATCTTGTCGCACATCCGGAGAATAATTTCCGATGCACCTTTGCAGAAACAACGGAAACCTCCGTTAGTTAATGACACCTGCACAGACATCTTCTTCTTAACTGAGTTGAAAGGCTCCACCTTTATCTTTGTGCAAGACCTATGCTGAGCACCACGGTCTCCTTCCAATTTCAACCCAAATTCCAATAGTGCTGCTTCAGTTGGCGTACCCAAAATTGCGTTTTTACCATCTTTTCCTTTAACTACCTCCGAACTAGAATTCTCAAAAATTCCTTGCAAAAGGATACTCAAAACTTTTTCAGAGAAGAGAGCATTTAGATCTTCGATCGTATCCATACCACTAAATGTCTTTGATACATCGCAGATCCATATCTTATTAACTACCATGTGATTAGTTGTCAAAGTCCCTGTTTTATCTGTACAAATGGAACTAGCTGATCCCATTGTTTCACATGCAGATAAATGCCTCACTAGTGCTTTATCATCCATCAACTTCTTCATCGCAAATGCAAGACTCAAAGTCACAGCCAATGGAAGGCCTTCAGGAACTGCAACTACAATAATAGTCACTGCTATTGCAAAATAATTTACTATAGCCAGCGCATCACTTGCATACCATTTCGAGAGACCGCCATGAAGGAATTTATCCACTAAGAACCTTGCCAATAGCACTATAAAGGTAAGACCAGCGAACGCCAAACCTATCTGTCCTATGAGGGTTGCAACACCATTTAGCTTAACCTGCAAAGGAGTTTCATCCTCTCCTCCCTGACTCAACGTGCCCATTAACCTTCCCCACTCAGTGCGCATGCCTACACTAGTAACAAGCATTTTGGCCGATCCATCTTGTATTGTAGTCCCTGCAAGAAGAAAGGGCTTTTCTTGGGAGACATCCGCGGGCTCACTCTCACCAGACAAGCTAGATTCATTTACTAATAGAGAATAGCCGGATATGAATAGCCCATCAGCTGGTACTTGATCTCCTATTGATAGATGCACAATATCGCCGACTACCAAGTCATATATTGAAATCTTTTGTCTAGACCCATCTCTCGTAACATGAATAAATATCTTTTTCTTTTCCCTGTCCAGTTCCTTGAATTGCAGAGACTGCTTGTAGTCACTGACTGCAGTGACAAGAACAACCAAGAAAATGCTAAGTATAATTCCAAGTCCATCATACATTCCCTTTGGCCAACCTTCAGTGACAAGACCAACTACAACAGATATCAAAGCACATACCATCAGAATGATAAGAGTCAAGTCCTGCAAGGCATCCCACACAAACATCCAAAAGCTTCTAGAAGGCTTCTCGATATAACGGTTGACGCCATAAACACTTTGCCTAGTAGCTAAATCGCTAGAATGAACGCCATCGTTTAAAGAGACACGAAGTTTCCTTGAAATCCCATCGACTCCCCCATGTATCTTCAAAGCTTTCATATCATGCCCACCAGCAATAGATGCTAGCTCATCTGGACTGATAGAAAATCCAGCTTTACAAGCCTCTTCTGATAGCTGATACTCTTTCTTACTAGCAGCTGTATGTCGCAGAAAGCAAATAATATAGAAAATGAAAAAGAAGGTGAGTCAGATCATAGAAAATAGAAAATACAAAAAACAAAAGCAGATGTAGAACCTTAGGTGAAGGACATACCATCAATGAAATGAAAAGCAGCCTGTTGCACATAGAGGGCGACCCGAATCTTTTCCTGAATCTTTTCCTGGAAAGGTCAACAAGGCCGAAATAAATAAGATCTCTTATTCAATTATAATCTTATATATGCACCAGGAAGCTGCGTTGTGCGTAAAGTAAATCTGAAAAAAAAATATATATATATATAATAAAAATAGCTCTATCACTATGATAAATATTAGCATCAGATGAACATTTTTGGCAATGATCATCTACAATGGATTACCATAACATCAGGGCAGCAAAAGAATAAAAAGAATGACAACATCCAAAGGAAAAAGGATCAAAAAATGATATCCGTCTCCAATAAGAAGATTTGTTCATATAAAGTTCTAAACTGCTCGAAATATCCTAGAGCTTATGGATAAGCATTTAAAATGTAAGAAAAAGAATATGCAAGGGAAAAGCAGCCGCTATGTTACCCCACCATCTAAGGCAAAATTCACTCTATAATATAAATAATTTGTGTAACTAATAGTTAAATTAGTCTTGAAACACACCACAAGGGAGAAATGTGCAGAAAATAAGCTTAAATTAGCAACGCACTATCAAACAGGAAATAAAAGGAAAAGACAAACAAAAAAAAGTGAAGTTACAATGTATCCAATCTCCTAAATAAATATTGGCAGCAACATAGAACCAATAGCAAAATGAACAACCTTGAATTACAAGAGCTCATTAGCTTACAATACCGAAAAAGAAAAAAAAAGGAATATTTCATATTTGATGAAAATCTGGTCCAAATTAAGTTGTTTGATGTAGCAATATTTAATGCTCAATTACTTGAGGAAAGCTCTCTAGCCTCTCTTACACTAATAAATTATAAATTCTGAATCCGATATTCTAAGAATATCTCATTACCTCAAAACTTGCTAATGGGATGCATCCAAAATTAAAATACGAACCAAAATACAAGCAATATATACTCATATCATTTGGTATATGCTGCATGAGTCACCTTTAAAAATATTTGTTATTCGAGTTAAAGCTACCTTTTTTAGATTACAACTTCAGAAGAAATTGTCCAAGAGCCTGTTCCGTGATATACCATCATTATAGGGTGCGACTCCAATTAAATTTAATTGTATACATGGTGCGTGTCACATGCAACGCATGAACATGCATGAGAGAAGAGTCTTAGGTTACAATTATGATGATTTGGGCTAAAAGTAGTACTCACGAGCATTTGAATTGACGATCTCATTGTTGGTTATTATCTTTAAGTTACTAGAAACCAAACAAACATCAAGGTTTTTGAATTCTAGGTAAATGGAAGGCTAGAATTCATGTGAATGCTAATCATTCTGAGCCAAATTTGAAATTGAAGATGAATGCCTTTAGAATGGACAAATTCAAAATTGAAGATCCTTTAGACTTTTTCATTCTAAGGCTCTAAACCAAAATTAAGGTTAATTTCTAACTCCTAGGTTGAGTGCGAATTTATTGAATTTTAGACCTTCTTAGATGAGAACTAGAATGAGGTACAAGAGAAAGAGCTACTAATCATGATTCCTACTACAAATAGTCAAGCCCCAGCACAACTCGTGTTGTCACTGCACAGCGGCACCTCCAAGTGCCAATGGCACACTAGCATGCCTTGGCACATGTTGTTGTTAATTTAATTTTCATAACAAAATTAGCTTTTTAGGGTGTGTTAATATCTATAATGACTGTAAAAATGGCTCAAGTATTATATCTCACAAAAATTTGTAAGAATAGAGTCATAAGTATCTTAATAACTAATATATGTATATATATATATATATATATATATATATAGAGAGAGAGAGAGAGAGAGAGAGAGAGAGAGAGAGAGAGAGTTGAGCTAGAATACTATCGATAGCAAGCGAGCTCCATTGCCACCCATTTGTTTTCGATGGAGCCTCCAAATCAATGATCGACACCATTGAACATGATCTATACCACTTGAAATGTTTAGAAATCAAATTTTAAATCTTTTCAACATCATTAGCCAAATAATTAAAGGATTTCAAAATTTGTAATATTAATGGTCGATATGAGGCGTTTTCTCGTCTAACGGCGTAAAAATATCCAAATCAATTGAATTTTTGTTAGAAAATTCTTTAAACTATTTAAAACAAGATCTATACTCTTGATCTTGATTACATGACTCCTATCATCATTTTTAAAAAAATATTCATTTTTGGCCGTTCATTTTTGTGTCCACTCCATGGATAAGAGAACAATATCGCAAATGTATGAAATTTGATTTCTAAACACTTCAAGTGGTATAGATCATGTTCAACGGTGTCGATCGTTGATTTGGAGGCTCCATCATCGAAAACAAATGGGTAGCAACGAAGTCCGTTTGCTATTGATAGTATTCTAGCTCAACTCTATATATATATATATATATATATATATATATATATATATATATATATAGGGTAAATTGCATTGTTACCCACTGAACTTTTAGCGAAGTTTCACTTTACCCCTCGAACGCCTAAAATGGACATCTAACACTCTAAACTCTAATATTTCATTCATGTTACCCCTTCCGTCAATTTTCCGTCAGGCTCCTTTAACCGAAAACTGACGGAAGGGATAAAACAAATGAAATATTAGAGTTTAGGATGTTAGATATCTATTTTAGGAATTTGGGGGTTAAGTGAAACTCGCCAAAAGTTCAGGAAGTAGCAATGCAATTTACCCTGATATGTTACTTATGGATTGACTGCTAACCCTCAAGTTAGTGATCATGCTTGATTTTGAATTTATATATATATTTTATCCTAAAATAAATTAGGCTAAAAAACATAAAATCTTCCTGTCAAAATCCGATTTTTCACTTCCCCCCTATCATTTAAAAACCTACACTTTGCCCCCTTATAAAATAAAAAATATTCACTTCATCTCTTATCGTTAGTAATCCGTTAGGGTTCTATTTATAAAATATTATTATATATTTATTTATGCCAAAATATCCTCAGTCTTCTCTCAGGTGAACATGGTGCGGAGCAAAATGGTGAGGAGCAAAATGGTCATTTTGTCATCACAGTTCACACCGCACCCTCTTGTGTACATTTTTCATTTTACAAGGAGGCAAAGTGTAGGTTTATAAATGACAGGGGAAAGTGAAATATCGGATTTTGACGGGGGAATTTTCTGTAATTTAGCCAATAAATTATACCATAATTTATCCTACATTTTATTGTAATAAAATAAAAGCGAAAGAAATGAATTAGAGTGGCTTAAAGATAAGAAAAGAGCAATACTAACTACCTACTATGCTCAAACACTCTACTGTCCTGGTGTACTCGCTAATATGGTTGATTTACAATAGGTGTCCTCACTCGGATATAGAGATTTTAATTCTCAGTTAATTTTCTGTAGTACTCGTTTATCTCTTTTATCTATAGAAGTATTGTTCTAGAAAATGCACTTATTTTCTATGAAACTATGCAATATAATTTTATTGTAGCCTAAAATGAAATTTTTGTACTTCACTTCAGCCAATTAAAAATTTATAATATAAAAATATAAAATAATATTTTATAATATTTTAGAACAATGCTTCTAAAGATAAAAGGGACAAACGAGTACTACAGAAAATTAACTTAGAATTAAAATCTCTATATCCGAGTGAGGACACCTATTGTAAATCAACCATATTAGCGAGTATACCAAGACAGTAGAGTGTTCGAGTATCGTAGGTAGTTAGTATCGCTCTTTTCTTACCTTTAAGCCACTCTAATTCATTTCTTTCGCTTTTATTTCATTACAATAAAATATAGGATAAATTATAATATGATTTATTTTAGAATAAAAAATATATATAAATTCAAAATCGAGCATGATCACTAACTTGAGGATTAGTAGTCAATCCATAAGTAATATATTATAATAAAATAATTTATAGTCAAGAGTCCTTCAGGATAATTTGCACTGCTACCTCCTGAACTTTTGAAGAGTTTCACTTAACCCCCTAAACTCCTAAAATAGACATCTAACACCCTAAACTCTAATATTTCATTCGTTTTACCCCTTCCGTTAGTTTCCGATTAACGGAGCTTGACGGAAAACTGACGGAAGGGGTAACATAAATGAAATATTAGAGTTTAGGGTGTTAAATGTCCATTTTAGGAGTTCGAGTGATAAAGTGAAACTTCGCCAAAAGTTCAAGGGGGCAACAATGCAATTTACCTTATATATATATATATAAAGAGAGAGAGAGAGAGCTAGGCTGGTATACTATCGGTAGCACGGACGCCTCCGTGCTACCAAGTTGTTTTCAATGCTGCGGCTTCCAAATCGACGATCGGCTCCGTTAGACTTGATCTACACTATTGAAAGTATTTGGAAACTAAATTTCATAATTTTTCGATATCATTTACCTATCAAACGAGTAGTCTAAAAATGAACGGCTGAAAATAAAAATCTCATAAAAAATGATGATAGAAAACTTGAATTTAAGATCAGAGGTACTGATCTTACTCTAAATAGTAAAAAGAATTTTCTATAAAAATTTCATTTGATTTGGATTGTTTATACATCCTTAAATTACTAAAATCAATAATATCTACCATTAAAATTGTCAATTTTGAGACTTTTGATCACTAGCCAAATGATGTCGAAAAATTTTAAAATTTAGTTTCCAAATACTTTCAATAGTGTAGATCAAGTCTAACGGAGCCCATCGTCGATTTGGAAGCCGCATCATCGAAAACAACTTGGTAGCACGGAGGCCTCCGTGCTACCGATAGATTGCAGCCGGACTCTATATATATATATATATTATATATATATATATATATATATATAATATAATATAAAAGTCCGGCTAGGGTACTATCGATAGCACCAAGGATTTAGTGCTATCGAGTTTCCACCGTTAGATTTAACCCTATGATTATTTTTACCCGTTAGATTATACTATTCAACCAATCACTCACTCAACCCTAGGGGGCCCACATCATCCTAACCATTCATTTCTCAATCTAAGGGCTAAAAAATCAATAGCACCAATAGCTTGGTGCTATTGATAGTATTCCAGCCTAGTTCTATATATATATATATATAAGATTATGAAAGAACATGCATGAAAAAAACAACTAAAACTAAAGTCGTAATTTAATAAAAAAATTATCCTAGGAACAAAAAGGATATCCCCCAGCCTATACCAAACACTATAAAAGAGAGTACATGGAACAAAGTCATTCACCTATTTATCTCCTTATATATATAGAGTCCGGCTACTATACTCTTATGAGTACGATCGCCCTCGTACTCATAAGTTGTTTTCGATGATAGAGCTTCCGAATCGACAATCTACACCGTTAAACATTATCTAGAGCATTTAAAACTTCTAGAAATTAAATTTTATAATTTTTTGACATCATTTACCTTACGATCAAAATCTCACAAAATTGACAATTTTAACGGCCGGTATGAGATATTTGCTAGTTTAACGGTGAAAAAGAATCGGAATAGGTTGAATTTTTGATAGAAATTCTATTCACTACCTAAATAAACATCAATAACTCCGATCTTAAATTGAAGAATCCGATCATCCATTTTTAGGATGTCGTTTGATTTTAACCGTTTATTTTATACCCGCTTGATAGACTTTACAATGATTTCAAAAAATTACGAAATTTATTTTCTAGAAGTTTCAAATACTATAGATCATGTTTAACGGTGTGGATCATCGATTCGAAAAGCCCAACATCGAAAACAACTTATAAGTACGAAGGGCTCTATACTCATAAGAGTATAGTAGCCCTACTCAATATATATATATATATATATATATATATATATATATATAGAGAGAGAGAGAGAGAGAGAGTTGAGCTGGAATACTATCGGTAACAAACAGGCTCCGTTGCCACCCATTTGTTTTCGATGATGGAGCCTCCAAATCGACGATCGGCACCATTGTTTTCGATGATGAAGCCTCCAAATCAACGATCGGCACTGTTAAAAATGATCTATACCACTTGAAGTATCTAGAAATCAAATTTCATGATTTTCCAATATTGTTCTCTTGTCCACCAAGTAGGAGTAAAAATGAACGGCTGAAAATAAATATCCTCTAAAAATTAATTATAGGAATTTTATAATCAAGATTGAGAGTATATATCTTGTTCTAAATAGTTCAAAAAATTTTCTAACCAAAATTCAATTGATTTGAATAGCTTTATACCGTTAAACAAGAAAACATCTCATATCTACCATTAAAATTACAAATTTTGAAACCCTTTAATCATCAAGTCAATGATGTTAAAAAGATTTGAAATTTGGTTTCTAGATACTTCAAGTGGTATAGATCATGTTCAACAGTGCCGATCGTCGATTTGAAGGCTCCATCATCGAAAACAAATGAATGGCAACGGAGCCCGCTTGTTACCAATAGCATTCCAGCTCAACTCTCTCTATATATATAAGCCGAAATGCTTCTGAAAGCACCAAAGCCTTAGGTGCTTATAATTTTTAGCCCTTAGATCTACCCTTTTGGCTATTGGATCAAAAGTCAACAATAATGGTTACTTGTGGAGCCCACTATTGTGCATGATCCAAAGGCCATTAGGGTTAATATATATGTACCAAAAAGAATATAGCACCAACACCTTAGTGCTACTAAAAGCACCCCAACCGGACTATATATGTGTGTATGTGTGTGTGTGTGTGTGTGTGTGTAAAAATAAACATTATTTTTGTTAAAATATTTTTTTAACTAAAATCATATAATGTAAAGCGAATTACATTAAAAAAGAAAACAACATTATAATATTATTGGTAAAAACTTGCATACATTACCTGAACTATGGACCATTATGAATTAGCTACCCAACCTTTCAATTTTTTGATTTTACTATCCAACCTTTCAATTTGTTTGATTTGAGTCAGTCCACGGCACTTTGACTTCAAAATTTTAATGCTTTGTTTACCTTTACAGATTTATTTAGTATATTTCATGTGATCCCCACAACTATAAATTTATT
Source organism: Ananas comosus (assembly GCF_001540865.1). Classification (NCBI taxonomy): domain Eukaryota; kingdom Viridiplantae; phylum Streptophyta; class Magnoliopsida; order Poales; family Bromeliaceae; genus Ananas; species Ananas comosus. The sequence goes on along the minus strand of NC_033633.1, from coordinate 4,933,959 downwards.
AAAGTAATTAGCTTAAAATTTTGAAGCCAAAGTACTGTTGACCAACACAAATCCAACAAATTGAAAGGTTGGGTAGCAAAATCAAAATTTTGTAAGGTGGGGTTGCCAATTCAAAAGGGTTCATAGTTCAAATAAGTTCTATATGTTTTACCTTTTCATTATATATTAAATATTCTTTTATTAAAAGCTATACTATTTTATTTATTTAAGTTATATTAAATTAAATATTATTATTCAACAAAGTTAATAATATATTATCACACAAGTATTTTATTCATTATGTATATTTTATTATATAAAAACTTTATATTATATTTTATTTACTATGATCTATATTATATATTATAACGATATATGTAGAATTATAATGTATACAAATTATATTATACATAATATAGCATAAAATGGATAAATAAATAAATAAAGTTAGAAAACTTCTAGAAGTAAATGGAACCATTTACTTCCTAATTGTTTCCGGCTATGGGACATCCGATTAGATGATAGGCATTGTTAAGCACAATCTAGATAATCTGAACCTTATAGAAACCAATTTCATAATTGTACGACAACATTTGCCTAGGGATCAAGTGGTCCCAAATTCACCTTATATTTGCTACTAAAAGTTGTCGAATTTGAAACCACTTGAAATGCAAAGGTTAATGATGCCCAAAAATTACAAAAATTTGGTTAATAGAAAGTTCAAATAACCTAGATAATGTCTAGCAATGCTGACCATCGATTTAGATAGTCCAACAGTAGAAACAATGTGACAGTCTCGTTTACTTCATAAATGTTTTAGCCTAACACATCTTATATTATAGAATATTACATATACTGTTTCATATTATAGATGAAATTACATAAAATGAAATATTATATCATATAATTCACCAGCCAATACGGTCAAAACCCAAAAAGACCTCAAAAGCTCAAAAGAACCATTTCATCTATACAGCAGGCTAACATCGTGCAACATGCCAACACAACCTAGGCACAGTACGACACCGGCAACACAGGCGATCCTTGGCCCTATATACACCGGCCAATACGGTCCATTCCTAAGACCCTCTAAAATGTGATATCGAAAATCTTTCCTACTCCATAGGATATGTTCTCTAAAAAGGTGCTTGGATAGTCTCTTAAAAACCCAAACCTAATAGAAAGAAATCCTATCCAACAAGATATATGGGAAAAATGATATTCTACTCTGATCAACAAAAATCCTCTTTCATTTGAAGCATCGGTAACCACCCCCTTACAAACATTTATTTCTTTTTCCTTCCTTCATACCATAACACTTCCCGAAAAATTACTAACAATGGCAAGAAATCCTATGAATCGTATCTTTCTAGTCAAATAGAAGAGATAGTCACTTCAACTAAGTTAAAAGAAGGAAGAGGGCACTCTAACCAAGTAAAAAGGAAGAAGAGGGCCCCTTCACCTTCTCTACTCTCCACTAAGAGAGAGAGAAAGGGGCGCCCTTTCACCACCTCCCTTCTCTGCAACAGGATGAAAAAAAGATAGAGTACTCCTTTCCTCCCTATCTTACTAGGCAAGAAGAAAGATAGGAAGGGACTACTTCTCTCACTAGAAGTATGTATGAGGGAGGGGGTACCCTTTTCCCCCTTCCCTTCTCTTACTGGGCAGAGAGGAGCGAGATGAGGGAAAGGCGCTGCCTCTCCACTTCCCTCATTCTTTCTAGTGTTGTGTATACTTTTTTTAATGAACTCTTAATTTTGTTTTATATATATTATGAATTCTAAATTAACATTTTTGAAGTGTATAGTTTTATATGACAATAAATTTGCAATTCCTAGTTCGGTAGATTGTATTTTAGTTTTGTAGCAATGAACACTCCAATGTACAGCAGCAGCACATTATCCAAAGAATGAGATCCATGAACTCATATTTCTTCTTTTCCTTCCTTCTCAACATTAAATATTATTTATCAGCCAAACAACCATAATTTCTACAAAATTGAACTTTTAAATGGAAACTATGAGCAAATGCTAATTGGTTGCTCTCGTTGAAACAGCTTTAAATTATGAGCATGAGTAGTCTCCAACAGCTATGTTTTCAACTTTGGAGTTTTTTTTCAACTAGCTTTTCAAATTGAAACTTTCTAACTAGTTTTTGGAGATTGATAAAATTTTCATAAGTTTCCAAACAATCATCAAATAAAATATACGACTCTTATATGATACCGCAAAATCCCTGATTTTAGCTAGATCTAATGCATATCCATAAATATATACTGGTGTCCATCCAATCAAGCTGTTAAACTGGAAATCAACATGTGATTAATCAAACAGCTCTCTCATCACATTATTGAAAAAANTATATATATATATATATATATATATATATATATATATATATATATTGAAAAAGTGCCACCTCCGATACTGTAGCAAAGTTTATTCTGACACTAGCATTGCACATAGGCTGCGATAATTGCATTAATAATTAATGACTTATAAAGAATATATTTTGCAAGTTCCAAAGCTACTAGTTGTTACACTCTTTTAATTGCCTAAGCCAATTGATCAAACTTTATAAAATGCTGCAACCAAGTCGTGGATTAGGTTCATAGTTCATTCATCTGGGTTGATGGATATAGTCATTATCCATGGCTCGCATAATTATATAAACCACAATCAACATCCATTTTACAAACAAAAGTTATCTTTGTTGCGCTGAGGAATCTCAAAATGACAAGCCATCAAGCAAGTGATTCGTCATTGGAAGTGATTGTTCATCCTCTCATGTCAACGTTATGTCAAAACTAGGGTTACCTTCGAGAGATCCTCAAGTTTATGGTGCTTTGAGCTGACAAGACTAAAGATGATGCAATGACTGTGGAAGTGACTAGATGAATGATAAGAAACAGTTTGTCAATCCAATGTGTGAAGCAAATAAGAGCTGGACGATTAGACAAAGGTTGGACAAAAATTGGGCTCGAATTTTGGAAGGAGGAAAAGAGGAGAAGAAGGTGGTCGAGAAAACAACATGGTTCAAGGGCAAAAAGAGTTTGACAACATACTTAAGGTCAAGAATGGCACAAGGTTTAAGAGAGAGGAGAGGTGAAAACAGCAGAAATAGTTGTGTAAGTTAGTAATCTAGAGTAAGTATCGAAGCTGAGAAGTGGGGAACAGGCAAAGCTAGTGGGATCTCTATAACTCTAGAGATAGAGGAAAGGGCAAAAGGACTATGCAAGGACAGAAAAGGAGGAACAAGTAATGCAACAGAACCAAATAGCAAAACTAGATTGTAACAGCTCACAAAAATTGAGCCCTCGAATAAGATAAATTAGAGTTTGCGAACCACAATGCTTCTTGACAAAATGTTTAGGGACTTGTTGTGTTATTTACCCTTTAGAGAAGGCCTTCTACGCAACATGTCTTCTAATGTCAACACATAGCTGAATAAAAGAAACCAATTTTGCAAGTAATGGTATCTAAAAGAAGAATCTGCAGGCCTAATAACTTGGTTCATTTGTCCCACAAGTCACAACAAGTACCTACCAAGATTCCACTCTAATTTTCCTGGCAATTAGTTAGTTGAAAAGTCTCTGGGCAATAGTTTGTGAACGGGTATCAAAAGTACACGCCCTTGTTCAAAAAGGTTCCTGGGAAAAGGATTCTTTATTACCATAAGGAACATTTTAGACCCCAACAAGGACCTACCAAGATTCCACTCTAATTTTCGCAGCGATTAGTTTTTTGGAAAGTCCCTGGACAAAGTACAGCTTAGACAAGTACCAGCAAAACCACATTGTGGCACGAAATCCACGAGAAAAAGCGACCGGAAAGGTCGGTGATGAATGGAATCGGATCGGATTCCCAGCCGTTTCATTAGACTCCGTGGCCCAATCAAGCAAGAAAATGCCCACCCAATGCGAACTAACTAAATTTGAAAAAGAAAAAAAAAAAATCAGATCGTGACAACAGGGGCCCACCACTGCGGACCGTACATTTGAAAACCCTACCCCATATTGGACGTCACAGCGCGAAGCTTCGTGGTAGTTTCTTCCGCATTGATTTCAACGATTGACCTCCACGATCGTCCCCACCATTCGTCTCGACCACATCCAAATCAACAACAACAACAACAGCGACAACAACGACAACAGCAACTAGAATGTAATGCGAACATTAATTTTTATTTTTTTAAAAGAAAAAAAATGGAGAGAGAGATAGAGAGAAAGAAAAGCGCACGCAGAAACACTAGTATTCATCCAACAATTCGGATCCAAAATGATTGATTTGTACAAAAAAAATGATACTTGATGATGATGATGATGATGGTGATGATTTTTAAAACCTGGATGGATCGGCGCTTGGCTTCGTCCTGGAGGCGCTGGTCGAGGTCGGGGATCATGCGGAAGCGGCGGCGGTAGTTCTTGACGACCTTGCCGACGGCGGAGCGCCATTTCCGCCGCGCCTCCTCCGACGGGTTCTTCGCCGGCAGGTCGAAATGGTCGCGGAGATACCGCTCGATCCCCCACTCCCCTCCTCCCTCATCCCCCTCCATTCCTCTCTCTCTCTAGATGTCTCTCTCTCTTCAAAAACAGCAAGTAGGAAAAAACAAACAAACAAAAAGAGAGAGAGTGCGGGGAGGATATGTATATGTATATTATATATATATCTTAATTAGAATTATATTATAGCAACTAGTCATAAAGTAGGCAATGTGAATCACAAAGGCAACGGAGAGAAACTGTCGATTGGACTTGGTCCACAACCCCAATTGTACACCTTATACAGAGAGAGACATGAGCTTCTATTCTTTTATTAAAAACACGAGAACATTTATTATCGGTGACTATTGCCTCAAGATTCGTTGAGTACTAATTAATAATATATTTCATTAAATCTCATCTACTAATATATTATCATTTAATACGGTATAAATTTTGAGACGATTTGAGGTTTAAAAAATCACAAATATATTGAGGCCCGTTTGGATACTCCTGAAAACGTAGCATAGTTAAACTATGCTATGGTGGTAGGAAAAATATCCTATAAAGCGTTTGGGAGGAAAAAAAGTAACGTAATATTTGGAGTATAGTTAAACTATACTCCAAAAAATGGAGTAAAAGTATAATCCACTCTAACCAAAGGAAAAAAATTCCACCATTCTTGAGCTCCATTATTCAAAAAAATGCATCAAGTTCTAACTTTTAAATTTCAACATAAAATTTTCAATTTCCACATAGATTTTAAATTTCAACATAGATTTAAAATTTAAAATTTAAAATTTAAAATTTGAAATTTGAAATATCACATTTGAAATTTTAAATTAAAATTTTAAATTTTAAATTTTAAATTTCAAACTTTAAATTTCAAATTTCAAATTTCAAATATCAAATTTAAATTTCAAATTTCAAATTTAAACTATTAAATTTTAAATTTTTTTTTAAATTAAAATTTAAATTTTAAAATCTAAATGTAAATTAAAATAAAATTCAAATTTTAAAATTTTTATTTAAATAAAATTATCAAATATAATTTTCAATTTTCAATTTTCAATTTTCAAATTTAAATTTTAAACTTAAATTTAAATTTTAAATTCAAACTTTAATATTTAAATCTTTAAATTTAAATTTCAAACTTTTAAATTTTAACATTTTTAATCTTTTAAAATTTTAAAATTTAAAATTATCAATTCAATTTTTCAAATTTCAAACCTCAAGTCTCGTAGTTCAAATTTCAAAATTTTAAAACTTTAAATTTTAAAATTATTTTTTCAAACTTAAATTTTAATTTATTTTAAATTAAAATTCAAATTATCAAATTCAATTCAAATTTCAAATTTAAAATTTATTTAAAATTTTATTTTAAAATTTTAAATTTAAAATTTTAAAAATTTAAAATTTAAATTTAGATTTTTTTAATTTTAAATTTTAAATTTGTAAATTTCAAATTTGAAAATTTAAAATTTAAAATTCAAAATTCAAAAGTTCACATATCAAATTTTAAATTTTAAATTTTAAATTTTTTTTGAAATTTTTAATTTTAACTTTTAATCTTAAAATTTAGAAAAATTCTGTGAAATTGTACAATGCGTATCCAAACAGTTTAAAAATTGAATCCCTGGAATTTTTTAGAGTTGCAGGATTCTCTATTTTATCTAGACCGAAACCACAATTTACAAATTCCGTGGAGATATTTTACTGTGTATCCAAACAGGCCCTGAGTGTCTATCTTCTAAAAGCACATGAGCTCAATTCAATATATATATATATATATAGAGAGAGAGAGAGAGAGAGTACAGCGACCATCCTTTTAGGAGGACGGAGACCTTCGCCAGCTAATTCGTTTTAGATGATAGGGATTCCAAATTAATAATCGAAATCATAAAAGTTGATCTAAAGTATTTATAACATCTAAAAGCTAAATTTTATAAATTTTAAAATCCGTTATTAAGTTCATTGAATAGTCGAAAAATGAACGATAAAAAATAAATAACCTTGTGAATTTACTAATGCATTACTGTCTAGTGCTGCACAGATTTTGAGACGATTCGAGGACTAAAAAATTACAAGTACGTTGAGCTTCTATGCTTCTAAAAGCACATGAGCTCAATTCAATATATATATCTATATCTATACTATATATAAAAGAGTATAGAAATTCTGACAATAACAGACGGAATCCAAAAAGGAATAAAAAATATTTTCTATATTTCCCACGAACGTGTACGAATGGGTATAATCACTTAATTAAAAAAATCTCAAATAAAAACGAATGGTTATAATTAATCTGTTAAAAAATAGCATTCTTATCCATCTATAAAGAAATCCAAAAAGAAATAAAAGAATATTTCCTATATTTTCTACGAACAGTTATGATCACTTAATTAAGTGATTATACCCCAAAAATTTTAATTATAGTGGATCAAAATTAAATTTTAAATTTTTAAATAAATATGAATTAAATTTTGATGCTTTCTGTTTAAAACACATATTTAAATTTTAGATCATCAGAAATCAAAAAATATATAAAAATATTTAATGTATATAAAAAAAAATAGAATATTACAAATATTTTCTAATAAAATATAACATATGAATTTATAAAATATAATTTTTATTATAAATTTTTAAATAAATATAATATACATATTTATATTAATTTAAAATAAATTAAAATAATTATTACCTGTATTTATACGTACACTCAACTAGCATATATATATATATATATAGCAGGGCTACTGTGCTTTCAGGAGCATGGAGCCCTCCGTACTCCTGAATCGTTTTCGATGATGAAATTTTCGAATTGACGATCGGCTCCGTTAGACTTGATCTAGCGTATTTGAAGTTTCTAGAAAATAATTTTTGCAATTTTTCGATATCATTTACCTAGCAATCGAAAGGATTCAAAATCAATAATTTTTAACGACTGAAAATAAAAATCATATAAAAAGTGGTGATATAGCACTAAAATTTTCGATCAGAAATATTGATATTGTTGTAGATAGTATAAAGAATTTTGTATCAAAATTTCATCTGATTTGAATACTTCTACATCGTTAAACTTGAAAACGGCAGATATCAACCATTAAAAATTATTGATTTTGAATCATTTCGATTGCTAGGTAAATGATATCAAAAAATCGCAAAAATTACTTTATAGAAACTTCAAATACGCTAGATCAAGTCTAACAGAGCCGATCATCGATTCGAAAATTCCATTATCGAAAACGGCTCAGGAGCACGGAGGGCTCCGTGCTCCTAATAGCACACAAGACCTACTCTCTCTCTCTCTCTCTCTCTCTCTCTCTCTCTCTATATATATATATATATAGAGAGAGAGAGAGAGAGAGAGAGAGACAACAGGGCTGCTGTGCTCTCAGGAGCACGGAGGCCTCCGTGCTCCTGAGCCGTTTTCGATGATGGAATTTTCGAATCGACGATCGGCTCCGCTAGACTTGATCTAGCATATTTGAAGTTTCTAGAAAATAATTTGTACGATTTTTCGATATCATTTACCTAGCAATCGAAATGATTCAAAAACAATAATTTTTAACGACTGAAAATAAAAATTCTATAAAAGGTGGTGATATAGCACTAAAATTTTCGATCAGAAATATTGATCTTGTTGTAGATAGTATAAAGAATTTTGTATCAAAATTTCATTTGATTTAAATACTTCTACACCGTTAAACTTGAAAATGGTAGATATCAACCATTAAAAATTATTGATGTTGAATCCTTTCGATCACTAAGTAATGATATCAAAAAATCACAAACATTATTTTTTCTAGAAACTTCAAATGCACTAGATCAAGTCTAACTAAGCCGATTGTCGATTCGAAAATTCCATCATCGAAAACGGCTCAGGAGCATGGAGGCCTCCGTGCTCCTTAGAGCACAACAACCCTGCTATATATATATATATATATATATATATATATATATATATATATATATATATATATATAGAGAGAGAGAGAGAGAGAGAGAGAGAGAGAGAGTCCGGCTACNATATATATATATATATCTCAGGCCGATGATATGAAAATATTCATAACCGAGGGAATATGAGTATTCAAAAGCTGGGAATCTAAATAAGGTAAGTAGTAAAGGTGGGCAATCTAGTATGATAAGTTGGTTGATGGGTGAGTTGAGATCCCCTGGCGATAATAAGATTCACCCCTGGTGGTAGTAGGATTGGTGTGTAGGGTAGTTAGTTGCCAATTTTTAAATACTCATATTCCCCCAGATATGAGTATTCTCATATCATCGGGGTCTGATATATATATATATATATATATATATATATATATATATATATATCTCAACTCGATCTTTGCTCGAGACAACGGTGGGTAAACAAAAGTTACTACCTCGGAGGTTTAGCTGCTAGCCGTGGCAACTTGTACTAGATATGGTGAACTTCACAAATCTTTAGTTTAAAATATGTAAAAGCTATAACAAGAGAATAGGTAGCTCACCTGTGTTTTTATTTGCCGACTTTTACTTATAAGAAATATTTTACTACTATCCTCAGAACATTAGTTCTAATTCTCATATCTAGAACAAAGTTTATCAAATTTCTTAAAAGATTGTTTTTAAGTTAACTAAACCTATAGAAATGCGGCAGTTTGTTCTTTTGCGGAGTATAGCTGGTAATTTTAATGTTTAAAACTTTGGGAAACTAGTAATCCGTTTACTACAGCTTTTCTAAACTTTTAACTAAAGATTTGTGAAGTTCACCATATCTAGTACAAGTTGTCACGGCTAGCAGCTAAACCTCCGAGGTAGTAGCTTTTGTTTACCCACCGTTGCCTCGGGCAAACGATAATATATATATCTCTCTCTCTTAATACGATGATATGATAGTTATCATAGTTCGGGAACCATAATAACTCAAAAGCCGACAACCTACTTTTCAACACGCCAATCCTACTATCACCAGGGGTCAATTTAACTATCACCAGGGGATCCCAACTCACCCACCAACCAAATTATCATATTAGATTGCCCACCTTTACTAGTTTCCCATCTAGATTGCCATCTTTTGAGTTATCTATATTGTAACGTACCGAAACTCGGTAGGGAGTATCGAACTTTGGCCAAATTGGCTCAAGTGTGCGAAAGAAATAGTTAGACAAGTCTTATTTAACTTTCCAACAAGGTTGGAAGAGTTAAAAGTGAGTTGGGAAGAGTTAGAAGGGTCTTGGCATTGCTCGGCCTAAAACCCAAGTCTGGGCATTGTGTACCGGTACAACATTGATGTTGTACCGGCACAACACTGCAAACCGAGAGAAATTACTCTGGGGTTTGCCTTTGCGAAGTCGTGTTACCGGTGACACCCCTGGTATGTACCGGCACACTTTTGCAAAACCCGAACAATTGCTCTCGGGTTTGCCTATGCGAGATTGTGTAACCGGTGATAGCCCACCTTGTACCGGTACACATTGGACCCGACAGCAGGTTGAAGTCTGCTATAAATAGAAAGAAGTGAAGGGCCTTTTTGCTATTGTAGCACCTTATAAAATCACCCCAACACCCTTCCCACCAGTTCACAACAGCCAAACACCTCTCCTCTCTCATTTCTCTCATTCTCTCTCTAGAAATCTCTCCAAGGAGCAAAGAGAAGAAGTAGGAGACGGATTTGGAGGAGATTTTTTAGGCTTTTGGAGGTTTGGGTCTCTCCTACAAGGTGGACTTTAGAGAGCTTAGGGCCAAGGTAAGGTTTTCTTGTAAGGTTAGGATTAGGGCTTGAATTTTATGCCCTAGATCTTTGGGTTTGAGCTTCTTACAAGAGTAGAAACCTTCTAGAGGCTATAGAACACATAAAAATAAGGCTTTCCTCATGTGCTCCCATGGTAGAAACCTAGAGTTTAGTTTTTATGCCCTAGAAATGGTTTGAAAGGCTTAGAAAAGGTTCTAAAAGAGTTCCTAGAGGTTCAACAAGCTTTCTTTTGCTTGTTCTAGAGATCAAACCCAAAGATTTAATAAATGGCATTGTTAGGGCACCAAATTTGGGGTTTTTGCCCCTAGGTTGTTTTCGAGGCAAATTTGCCTTGTAGAAACCTAATTAGGAATATTTCTAACAAGAATATGAACTCGGTTCGATGATCCGACGAGTGTATGCAAAGATATTGACAAAAACGTCATTTTTGGTACAGATAGTCGCAGCACACGGAATAGGCGCCCAAAAAATTCTAAGAATTGAATCGTAGCACCTCTATAACCATATAAGGTGGGTGGTGCATTCCGAAAACGTTGAATTTCCTTTTATATCTAAAGTGTCATTTTTGAGCATATGTGAATGTTGAGAATTGTGCATAGTAGGGTTAATTGAGAGCTTCTTATTGCATGTTGTGAGTACAAATGCATGTGAAATAATAGTACGCTCCGGAGTTGTCATCACTGGGAAGGGGAATCCCCAGAGGACGGTCCCACGGGAGGAAGCTGAGGGCCCGTTATTTGGGACTTGAGTTGGTGAGTTATGGAACCCTAAGGGAGGAAGCTGAGGGCCTGACGGGTTAACCGCGAGATTGAATAAAGTAAAGTAAACTTGCATTCATCATGAGCATTTCATTAAGCATATGATTTACTATACATTGTTCAGGCATATTAGCTATATTTGTTAGTTGGCTACTATCTATTTTTTCTTCTATTATGGCTGATTTAGACCTAGTAGAAAAGTCGGCGAGGTCGGTTGCCGAACCCACTGGAAACTTTGTTGTAGTTCTCACCCCACTATTTTCATAGAGCCGGGACCGAGCGAGCCAGCGAATGATTACGGTAAAGGTATCGCGCCATAGATAGAGACCACCCGAGTTGGTTTCACATTTTGGTTTAGCTGCATACCCTTATACATCATCTTTTGTACTTGATGATTTTAGTAGTATCAAAGATGTTTAAATGAATTATGTAAAAGGATTTATATTTTAATGCAAAAGTTATATTTTGAGATATCATGTGATGTAAAAGAAAAAAAAAATGGTGATAAGAAAAGAATGCAAATGTACAAGTTGCATGCATGTTTGTGATTTAAATTTAATCATAGTACTTGTATGTTGATTAGTTAGTACTTTCACTTTGGCCATTGCTCGCCCTCGTGCAAGCCATTATGTATGCTTCCGCGTGTGCAAATTTTGTACTCTATTTGTACTTGTTGTAGTTCTCACCCCACTATTTCTACAGAGCCGGGACGGAGGGCTCCGTGCTTCCACTTTGTTTTCGATGTTCGGACTTTCGAATTGACGATCGGCTCCATTAGACTTGATCTAGAGTATTTGAAGTATCTAGAAAATAAATTTTGCGATTTTTCGATATCATTTGCCTAGTGATCGAAGTGGCTCAAAATCAACGGCTGAAAATAAAAATCTTACAAAATATAATGATATGACATTTGAAATTTTAGACAATTATTGATCTTGTTTATATAATATAAGAATTTCTAATCAAAATTTCATGTGATTTGATATTTCTACACCGTTAAACCTGCAACCGCGCTCACACACGGCCGTTAAAATTATTGATTTTGAGCCCTTCGATCACTAGGCAAATGATATCGAAAAAATCGCAAAATTTATTTTCGTAGGTATTTCAGATACTCTAGATCTAACTCCTAACGGAGCCGATCGTCGATTCGAAAGTCCGAACATCGAAAACGACTTGGAAGCCACGGAGGCCTCCGTGCTTCCATAAGCATACCAGCACAACTCTATATATATATATATAATATATATATATATATTATATATATATTGGACTGGGCTATCTATTAGTAGCAAAATTTCATTGTTGCTACCAGAGTTTTTAAGCCATTGGATCAACTCTTTTCATCATTTACTAAACCATGATTAATACTATAACCTAGGGACCACTCAACCCTAGGGGGGCCACTCACTCTAAACTGACCTAAATATCATCCTAACCCTACAATTTTCATCTAAGGGTTAAAAAACTTGATAGCAAAAAAAGTGTTTTACTACTAATATCATTCCAGCCTAAAATGATCATGAACATTAAAATTTTAGATCTAAAGTTATTGATCTTGTTATATGATATATAAGAATTTCTATCAAAATTTCATATGTGATTTGATATTTCTACACCGTTAAACTTCAACCGCCACCACCGCCGTTAAAATATTGATTTCTGAGCCGCCTTCGATCACTTAGGGCAAATAATCGAAAAATTCGGCAAAATTTATTTGCTAGGTATTGTCAGATACTCTAGACTAACATCTAACGAGCCGAACGTCGCATTCGATAGTGCCGAAAATCTGAAAACGACTTGGAAGCCACGGAGGCCTCCGTGCTTCCCATAACATACCAGGCACAACTCTATATAAAAATATTATATATATATATCTATATATATATTGGACCTGGGCTACTATTAGTACACAAATTTCATTGTTGCTTTACCCAGTTTCGCGCATTGATCAACTCTTTTCACATTACTAAACCATGGATAAAACTATTAACCTATGGCGGACCACTTCAACCTAGGTGGCCACTCAACTCTCTAACTGACCTAAATATCATCCTATACCCACAATTTTCATCTAAGGGTTAAAAACATTGATTAGCAAAAAAAGTTTTTACTACTAATCAGTATCCAGCGGCTAATTAATATATACTATATACTATATAATATATAGAATAAGGGCTACATACTCTTATGATAAAAGTGGTCCCTTAGTAACTCAAAAGTTGTTTTGCGAGATGGAGCTTTCGAATCGACAATCCACTTCCCGTAAATAGCGATCTAGAGTATTTGAAAACTTTTAAAACATAAATTTTATTTTTCAAAATACATAATAAAATCCATCAAGCGGCAAATAAAATGAACAAGTCAAAAATCGAACGACGTCCTATTAAAAATGATTAATCGATCATTCAATTTAATATCAGAGTTATGATCGTTTATTATGTATTGAATAGAATTTTCTATATCAAATATTCAACCTATTCCATTCTTTTCCACGCGTTAACTAGCATCCATGATCCGATCCGTTAAAAACTTGGTCATTTGTGAGCTTGTGATCGTAAGTAATGATGGTCGAAAAATTAATAAAATTGATTTCAGAAGTTTTAAATGCTCTAAATAGACGTTAACGGTGTGGATTCGTCGATTGCAGAAAGCTCTACTCATCGAAAATAACTTATGATACACGGTGATCGTACCTCATAAGGAGTATAATGCCGGACTAAGATAATGAGCTGCAATACTTTAAAGTGTACAAGTTATTGCGGTGCCTTTGTAATATTTTAGCCATTGGGATTAAGAAATATGCGTTAGATGACGTGGGGCCCTATGGTTGAGTGGGTGTTGGTAACGTTTGAATAGTATAATCTAATTTTAAAAATATCCGAGGAGTAATCTAACGTAAAAAAATACTAAGCACCAATGCTGGCTTTACAAAGCAACCCATAGCGAACCTCTTCTCTCTCTCTCACTATCTATATCTGCATCTGTCCTCTCCACCAGGACTCCACTGTTGTCTTGCGGTGTCTTCAGACACAGCTCTCGCCGCCGATTCCGCTCGTCGCCTCGAGATCTCCAATCCTCGTTTCATGATAATACAATTTACAATCACCTCCGTCTCTATCTCTACATATACTATATAATATGTATATGTCAGATTATGGTATGCTATATTATATTATACATACATACATCATATATATAGACTGTATATATATATAATGTATAATTATGTATAGCATATATATAATATATATATGTATATATATATTATACATATATATATATATATAACTATATATATATATATATACGAGAGAGAGGGAGATGAGATGAGAGAGTGAGGCTACTATGCTATCAGAAGCACAGCCTTCCGTGCTTCTAGCTCGTTTTTTATAGTTGCGAGTTTCAAATGTCCGATCGCTCTCGGTTAAACTATGATCTAGATATTTGAAAGTAATCTAGAAAATAAAATTTTATGATTTTTCTCGATATCATTTGCCTAGTGATCGAAGGAGCTCAAATCAATAATTTAATGGTCGTAGTGAGCCGTTTACAGTCTTTGACGGTTAAAAATTTCAAATCAGCGTGAATTTTGATAGAAAAATCTTTATAACTATTATAAAACAAGATTCAATATCTTTGATCTAAAATTTATTCATATTATATGTTTGTAAGATTTTTAATTTTCAGCCGTTGATTTTGAGGGCACCCTTCGTTCATAGGCAAATGATATCAAAATATTATAAAAATTTATTTTCTAAGTATTCAAATATCTAGATCAAGTTTAACGAGCCGATTCGACGATTTTGAAATGTCGCACATCAAAACTAGCTGAAAATAAAAATCAAACGGCTAAATAACAAATCTGACAAACATAATAATATGACATTAAAATTTTAGATCAAAAGATATTGATCTTGTTTTATTATAGTATAAAGAATTTCTATCATTCCCTGTGTTTCGGCCGCCAATCTTTCGTATTGCCCACACCGCTCCAACTAACGGCCATTAAAATTCCGTTGATTTGAGCCCATTCGACTCACCTAGGCCAATATGATCATCGAAAAAATAATAAAATTTTTTTCATCGGCTCAAATACTCATCACCGATCACCGTTCCACCCCGCCGCCCGATCGACATTCAAAAGTCGCAACACGAAACGAAGCTGAAGCACGGAACACGGACTGTGCTTCCGATACCCATAGTAGCCTCGACTCATATATATAATCTCTATAGATATATAGTATACCCCCACCATATATATTATCCATCAACTACAAAATAGACTATGTTATGTAATTTATGTATGTTATATATATATATCGATATTATATATATTTTATATATATTATAGTATATATTATATATAATATATGTATGTATTATGTAATGTAATATATATATATATATATATAATATATTATATTACTTATTATTAAACTGTGTATATGATATATTATATATATATAATATATCAGTATATATATACTATAGTATAGTTTATATATGTATATATTAGTATATATAGTTAGTTATATTGATGTTTCTGGGGTACTAACTCTTATGAGTATAGAACCCCTTAATACTCATAAAATTTTAACCGTGATTGATGATTATTGTTAGATGATGGTGTCCCACTTAGAATCATTAGTGATCCTACGGTTGAGGTGGGTATTGTTTGAATAGTATCGCATCTATACGGGCTGAACGATCAATATAATAAATCTAAGGCCCGAAAACATTATCAGTATAGGAGCCAATACTCATAAAAGTATAGTAGCCGACTCCTGTATAGTATATATATGTTATATAATATATATATATATTTCTATGT
>NC_033633.1:4905662-4915662 GCF_001540865.1 Ananas comosus | reverse complement strand
TCCGGCGTACCTCACCACCACCATACACGTGTCAACGCAATCGATATTTCCAAAGTGAACATTCGGGCCCACTTCCGGGCGCCCGAAACCAGGATCCGAATTGGCTTTCAGTTTCAACTCAGTTCAGCACTCAAGTTCTGGGCGCCTGAAGCTGGCAAAACTCCAGTTTTGCTTATTTGAGTGCGGCAAGTCCGTTTCTGCATCCATTTTGTGCAGAAACAACTCCGATTCAGTCCGACACTCTCCAGATGTGTCGACCAATCGCTAATACTGTAGCCAATCCGATACCAAACACCCGGAAAACTACATATATAGAGTCCGGCTACTATACTTTTATGAGTATTGGCTCCCTTATACTCATAAGTTTTCGGCCCTTAGATTTATTCTATGATCATTTCCACCCGTTAGATCATACTATTCAGCCAACTACCCACTCAACCATAGGGGACCACTATCATTCTAAGTGGGGACCGCCATCATCCTAACCACACATCCCATCAATCAACGGTTAAAAATTTATGTAATAACTAAAGTTTTTGAAAAATAAAATTAAACCCTTGGTTGATGATGTTTTTGTGTGTAATGTAATTACTAAAGCACTCGTCAAATTTCTGGAGAAAATGAGCTAAAATGGAGAAGTTACGCGACCCGAACCGACGACTTAAGTGAATAGTAACTCCGACTTTCCGGATGAGCCAACGATTAGAGAAGGGTTCTGGTGCACGTTGAACTCCGAATATAGGACTTCAATAGCTCGTTTCGAACGGCTCGACCATTCTGGACCCAATGGCACTGACGGAATTTGGTTCTGATGCACGGTTGTCGAGAAAAAGGGGTTTAACGGAAATTACATGTAATAACATAAGTGGTTATATGGTGAAAATAGAGAGGGCAGGTTTCGTCGCTGATTGGAGACCAAATCAAACGAAATAAAATGCTAGATTCGATGCCCCAGTCGGGCTGAACGCGCTGGCGCAATCCGTTCGGAAATCCGACAAACGGATCTTCGGGAATCGTGAAAAGTCCGCTCAGAGGTCAAGTTGGCAAAATCGATTATTCGCGAAAAGGTCCAATATTTTATGCGCGGTCTTGTGCGAATTAGAACGTTGAGGGACCTATACGCATAATCCACATGCAGGCAAGGGGCTTGGTAAGAATTACTGGACTAGGAAGGGTTTTCCGCAATTGTACACCTAGAACAAATAGGGTTCTAGGGTTCAACCAGGGAACCCTAACCCTAATTATCATCCCTAGCTGCCTTAGCCGCCCCACCTCCACCCTGCCCAACCAGTGGTCGCGCCCCGGCCGCCGGTGAGCTGCTCCGGCCGCCGGAAAAGTCACCCCGGCTTCCTCTCGGTTTCCCTCTAGCTCCGACTTGCCACATCCTTGGTTTTTGGGCCCTGGGGAGCATCAGGGCCCGAGCTCCATCATCCTTTGGCCGAGGCCCATCTCCGGCGCCGGCCCCCGACGTCCCCGCGCGCCGCCGGTCACCGCTCCTCCATCCTGCGGCCGCCTAGAGCCGTGCGGGCTGAGGCCCAGTCCGCTCGGTTTCCAAGCGCCGCCGCCGCCTACCGGGGGGTGCACCACCTTCCCCTCGGCCTCCGCCGCCGGACCGTAGCCGCCCCGACCTCCTCCGACCGCCGCCGGGAAGCTTGAACCCGAGAGCAGCCTTGAGGAGTCGATCTCCTCCGCCGCGCCACCGGCCGCACCCAGACTCCAACCAGCTGGTTCCCCGAACCCCACCGACCGGCCGCTCCCATCCCCGGCTGGAGTGCCCGCCTCCCGGCCGCCGGCGACCAACCCTAGCTCTCATCGGGTCTGGTAAGGCTGTTTTTATATTCCAGCACAATAGTTTTAGCTTTCCGGCCACCTTCTGGTGATCCGATGACTCCCCGACACCCCGGGAAGTGAGCACGATGATCTAGAGTTCGTGCTGAACATCGTGCTCACCTTCGACAGCGGCAAAGATGCCCTGGTTAGCGAGTTAGTCACGATCTTAGCGCTGTGCGCACTGTTTCACAGATCTTCGTGTCGTTCTTACGCGCACCGCAGTGGCCGGAAGTGCTCTGAAAGGTGAGCACGGCCTCCGGCATGCTGAAACCTATCAACGAGTGCGGCGGTCTGATTAATCGATCTCTGGTTTGCGTGCACGGTCCAGAAAAGCCTAGAAATCACATAAAATGATGTGATTCTATGTAGCGGTAAGGGCTTTTATGCTTTTTGCTTCGATGTGGCTACTGTTGGCAGCAAGTGTAGGCTGAGGATAACCTCTGGACTGATCGTCCAAGGCCCCAAGCCTTTCCGGAAACCAATCGTTGATTTTTGGTGCGTGGTTCGAGACTTCCGGTGTGTTCAGTAATCGATTTTGGGAAACCGATTCCCGTGGGTTTATTTGTGGGGTTATGCTTTGAGGGTTTCTTAGTAGTGGGTTAGGTTCTAACCAGGTGGACCTTTCGTAGGTTCGGTTGCACCGTCTTCACAGTCGAGAGATTTTCGTTAGACACGTACAGGTGGGTACTTCGATTCGACGTCGGTACAGTGGTGCACGCTCGGTGACGTTTCCTTTACCCTTGTTGTTTATACTGCTTACCTTATACACGTTGAGCCTTGCACCCATGCTATTTTCATATTTACTCTACTCAGTTGTTTCGATATGTAGTATCATTGAGTAGGAGTAGAGTAGACTTTATCTGGTTATGACATCTGCGACCTGGTTGGTCGGTTCTTGTATTTACATATGTGACCCGGTTGGTCGGTTCTCTTATTTGATCGTATACTTGTGACCTGGTTGGTCGATTTGATTTCATGATGACCCATGCGGTCAATAGGCCCAGGGGGGCAGGATTGTCTGCTGGTTGCCGACAGTTGATCATTGAGCATATCTGCATTGATCGCCTGGCTCGTCGCATTTCACGAACACTAGCGGTCTGATCCACCGCAAGAGGGTGTTCTTTTCTGGAAAAGTGGTTGCAGGTGCCAACCCGTGAGCCCTAGAGGGGTTATATGCTTGGTAGAGTGGCAGTGGTACTGTCAGGAGGTCTCCGGTGTGAACCTCCAGGGCACTGGCTTGAGGTTCCGGTGTGGACCAAGAGAGCATTGGTTTCAGATTGGGTACTATTGGACTGATCGTTCTGTTGACGCATACACACAGTAGCTGTAGTGGTTTATACATATACATCTCCTTACTTGTTTATCTTAGCTACTGTACTACCATTATCTCTATTATTGTTTATCTCCGTGACTAGTGAGTACCCCTCGCCCTCTTCGGCTTGCGGTACCCACTGGGAGGGGAGACATGTTTACATGTTCTCACCCCCCGCCCCCATTACAGGTGACATAGCAGGTCCGAGCGGGACGAGTCGTGAGGAGCGGGTCTAGCTATCGATAGTGCCTCCGTCCCGACATTTTGGTTAAATTCTATCTCAGTTCTCCAAATAAATAACTTAGATCTAGTTATGGTTCAGTTTTTGGTATTTCAGTTGAACATTATATTTCCATTGGCTTTATGATGTAATAAAAAAAAGGGGATTTGTGGATTTCAAATGTTGAATGGATTTCTACCCCTCGTGGTAGCGTTTTTAAAAGATAAAAGTTCCTATGTAGGGAACAGTTTTCAAAAGATTTTCTGTTGATTCTGTATCTTAGTATTTCAAAATCTGTTTCTGTGGTTGGAAACATTTTAACTGATAGATGTGGATTTATTTTTAAATATTGAATGTATAAATGTGAAATTGTGGTGAATGGTGTAGGAATGTATAACTGTTGGTTATTTGTATGTTCATCTGGTTATGGTTGTATCATGTTTGAACTCTGTACTTGTGTGACGCCGTGCAAATACAGGGAAGACTCTATCCGTGTGAACAGTGGATCTCCTGTATTTGTGGCGGATCTGGCATACTCTGGGGTCAGGTTTTTAAAAAAAATTTTAGACGCTTTTCCGCTATACTTTAAACTAAAAAGGGACCCCGGGGCGTGACAATTTATGAGTACAAAGGGTTCTATACTCATAAGAGTATAGTAGCCCCAGCCTATATATATATAGTCCGGCTACTATACTATTATGAGTACGATCGCCCTCGCACTCATAAGTTGTTTTCGATGATAAAGTTTCTGAATCGACGATCCACACTGTTAAACATTATCTATAGCATTTAAAACATTTAGAAATCAAATTTTATAATTTTTCGACATTATTTACCTTACGATCAAACGATCATAAAATTGACAATTTTTTACGGGCGGTATGAGATACTTGCTAGTTTAACGGTGTAAAAGAATCAAAATCGGTTGAATTTTTGATAGATAATTCTATTCACTACATAGATAAAGATTAATAACTCTGATCTTAAATTGAAGGATCCGAACATCCATTTTTACGACGTTCGATTTTGACCATTCATTTTATATCCGCTTGATGAACTTTATTATGATTTCGAAAAATTACGAAATTTATTTTCTAAAAGTTTCAAATACTCTAGATCATATTTAACGGAGTGGATCGTTGATTCGGAAGCCCCATTATCGAAAACAAATTATGAGTACGAAGGGTCCAATACTCATAAGAGGGGTACTATCGATAGCACCAAGGATTTGGTGCTATCGAGTTTTTCACCATTAGATTTAATCCTTTGATTTTTTTTACTCGTTAGATTATACTATTCAACCAACCACCTACTCAACCCTAGGAGGCCCACATCATCCTAACCACCCATTTCTCAATCTAAGGACTAAAAAATCAATAGCACCAATAGCTTGGTGCTATTGATAGTATTCCAGCCTAGTTCTATATATATTGACGAGAAAACAAATTGATGGCAACGAAGCCTGTTTGCTACCGATAGCATTCGAGCTCAAATCTCTCTCTCTCTCTCTCTCTCTCTCTCTCTCTCTCTCTCTCTATATATATATATATATATATTGATGAGAAAAATCGTATAAATTTTTTTGCAATTTTCTAATTGAATTTTATTAAATAATTTAGTAGAATTTTTTTTCTTAATTGATCCTGATAATTGTATAGCCATTGCAGTCGCTTACATTGAATAAAATCTTATAAATTTGTAAAACACACAAAAAAAAAGTATCTTTTCTATTACAATTAATACATGAAAAAATAATTTTACTCCAATACTTATTAGTCATCGTAACTAAAAAAAGAGAAAATAATATTTTTTATTAAAAGTTTATGGCTTAGAATTTATAATTTACATTTAGGGCTTGTTTGGTTCATCCATTTTGGATATGGAATGGGAATCGGTTTGATCAAATGCGATTAATTTTGTTTGGTTCGCAGGAATCGGTTTGGGATTCCTATTCCGGACTGGAATGGGAATGGCCTATCAGCCTTCTACTTGATTCCGGATTCCAAGCCCGGATTGAGATTTCATTCCCGAAGCCCACCAAGTCCCGAAGCCCATGAGACCATCTCACCCTCCTCTCTCTGTATACGATCTCTCACCCCTATCATCAAAAAAAAAAAAAACCCTATCCCTCACCCCTCTCACCCCTCTCTCAAAACCCTATCCCTAACCCTAGCGGTGCCGCGAACGCGGCACAGCGACGGCGTAGGGCAGCGTGGCGGCGTGACTCGGCAGCACGACAGCGAGACGGGGTGGCACGGCGAGTTGGTGTAGCGGCGTGGCGACGAGGTGAGGCCCGATCCGATTGGATCTTTACTCGCCATTGCTTGTAGATTCGTCTCCAATCTACTTAGTTCTTGGTGTGATTAGGGTTTCTAGGAGGGTTTCGAGTGGTGGATCCGTTTGATTACAGTGTGAATTGTTAACGGAAATCGAAAAGATCGTGCTTTTGTTGGTAAATTTTTGTGACCTTGTTGTGAAGTGCGCGTGGTTATGTAATTTTCATTTACTTTTCCATGTCCACTGTTTTTTTAATTATTATTATTTTTTGGGTAAACTACTAAATTTGAAGGGGAAATTATGCTTTAAGGGGAAATTATTATTATTCCTAGATTTTTATAATTTTTTTCTTGTATAAAAGTTTTAAAAAATAAATTTGATATTTTTTTTTGGAAAATTCATTAGAGAATAGTATTATATTTTTCATAAATTTTAAATAATATAAAATTATATTTGAGAGTTAAATTAGTATTATGGTATCCTATAATTTTTTAATTTGTATGAACCAAACAATGGAATGGGAATAACTCATTCTAATTTTTAATCCACAAATGAACCAAACGTCTTGGGGGAGTGGGCCATTCCAATTATCATTCCAATTCATTTTCATTCTATTATCCATTCCAATTCCACCCTTGAACCAAACAAGCCCTTACAGTTGAGAGTCTTGTCTTCACGTTTTTTTCTAGTGCATAAATAATTCCCCCTAATTGAAAGAAAATTTATAAGGATATTGATGATAAAGAATTAGAGAATGCATTACATCTAAATATTTCCAAGTATTAGCTAGGATGATATTTTTAGAACTATTTCATATTTTTTTGGGAAATAATTTTAAACTTTTAAAAAGTTTTTGTAAAATTATAGTTATTCGAAAGGATATTTAATTTATGAACGTCTCGCGTGGCAGAAGATATTATTATCGTTCACCCATGATGTAGTAGTAGACCGGTTGCGGGCAATAATTTTCGACGGACCAGGTTGCGGTCCAGGAAAGAGTAGATGGATATTCTAATAAGTAATAACCAACTTTCCGTAAAGAGAAAGGTCATTTTGACTGTCACATGGCAGATTTTCCACAAGGATGGAAAAGAAGCCGTGTTTTTTTTTTTTTTTTTTTTTTTTTTTTTTTTTTTTTTTGAGAGAGATAAGTAGCACGCTATCTATTTCGTTTATTTTATTTACAAATAAATTTAGCTAAAAATATAAATCAACTAGGATTCGAATTTGGGACCTCGGGTACCAACCATCAAGCCTTTTGCCACTTGCTCTAGGGACAGTCGGTGAAAAGAAACAGTGTTAGCTCTACAGTACTAAATAAAATGTACAATTTATGTTCTGCTCATCTAAAAGCTCTTTTTTTCTATCTTATTAAAAAAAAAATTTATCCAAAACTTATTTGAATTTTTCTATATCCTAAGATGCTTTGGTTGTAAGATTTATACTAATATAAAAATGAACAGATAGTTTTTTTTTTATTTAAAAATTCTATTTGATTTCTCTGTCATCCAAAATTTGTAATTTTTTTAGATTTTAATATAAAAAAATAATAAAATTAGCAATAAATAAATAGTCCTTTAATTACTGGTTCGGACCTTACGTATGATCGAAAAATTAACAAATACCATCACTATTGCTGTGGAGAATTTTTTATATAGAAAATATTATCTCCCAATAAAATATTAGAAGGAGACACGTAGATTAGCCGTGCTGAGTATTTTAGATTTGATTGGTTGGGAAGAGGTGCAGGCGTACTTGTCGTATCCTCCATGGGGTGGACCACCACCAATGGACGGAAACAGTTTTATTTGTAAGGAATATTATTATTATTATTATTATTATTAATTATTATTATTATTATCTATTATTTTTTTTTATGAATCCGTAATGTTTTAAGCTGATGTGTCATAACCTCCTAATTTTGAAATTTTTTTAATTTAGAATGATTCATTTTATTCTCTCTCTCATCATACGTCTTTTCATCTCCCCCATTTAATTTTTATTTAGAATAAGCCATTTTACTCTCTCTCTCAATATACGTCTCTTCATCTCCCCTATTCAATTTTTATTCAGAATTAGCCATTTTACTCTCTCTCTCAATATACGTCTCTTCATCTCCCCTATTCAATTTTTATTCAGAATTAGCCATTTTACTCTCTCTCTCAATATACGTCTCTTCATCTCCCCTATTCAATTTTTATTCAGAATTAGCCATTTTACTCTCTCTCTCAATATACGTCTCTTCATCTCCCCTATTCAATTTTTATTCAGAATTAGCCATTTTACTCTCTCTCTCAATATACGTCTCTTCATCTCCCCTATTCAATTTTTATTCAGAATTAGCCATTTTACTCTCTCTCTCAATATACGTCTCTTCATCTCCCCTATTCAATTTTTATTCAGAATTAGCCATTTTACTCTCTCTCTCTCTCAACATTCGTCTCCTCATCTCCTCCATTTTATTCTCTCTTTCTTAACATACATCTCTTCATCTCTCATATTTAATTTTTATTTAGAACAAGCTATTTTACTCTCTCTCTCTCCATCGTTGGTAGATGTACCAAGTGAGATATACAAAAAAATATTTAATATTTTATTATTATTAATTACTACTATAGTTTCTACCCGCTGCAAAGTGTGGGACTCTTCACTAGTTATTATTATTCCACAATATGACGGGAGATAGTAAAGAAGTTAATAAAATAGAAAATAAGCTATATACACATCCTTATAAAGGTATACATTCTACATTTTATACTAAAAAATTTAAGAGTTGATAAATTATTTTAAGTTTTGATAAAATTTAAAAAAATAATAAAATAAGTGAGCTAACAAGAACCGTAAGAGGTCTGCGGGTGTAAACTGCATAATTATAAATAGGATGCATGAATAGTATTGCTCAATAAAATATAGCTATACACGCGTATATATAATTGTTGAACCAATCCGGCGCGGACAGTTGGCACACTGAGTTCATATCCATATTCAGGATTCAAAGCGCTGGATCGGGAGCACGGAAAAATGCGCCAGGAGATATGAACCGCGTTTGTTCGAAAAACGTGACAACCGCAAGCGGTTATGGGCAGTTCCCAACGGTAGTTCCAATCGGCCGAACGTGGTCCTCCAAATCCGGAGAAGATGGCCGATCGTGCAATAACTGAACACAAGGGAAAAATATATAAATAGGCCTGTAGTACCCTGAAAACGAGTCTTCGCCCCTGCGCACAAAAGACCACCTTTATTTTTCCTGCATTTCTCGCTTTTGCCTAGGAGTAGTTCTTGTAACTTAGCCTCCTTGGAGTCTGTCTGCCCTCCGGGCATCACTTCATTGTAAACACCTTGGAGTCTGTTTGCCCTCGGGGCATCACTCCCTTGTACACCTCGGAGTCTGTCTGCCCTCCGGGCATCACTCCCTTCTTATTAATAGAAAGTCGTTTTCGGCTCCTCAGGCCGACCAGATCTCGTTTTTGTCCTAGCTATTCGGCTCATCTCTCAGCCGAAATATAGGCCCCACCTATTCATTCGGCTCATCTTGCCGAAGCGAATTTACTAAGGAGGTTTTCGGACCCGACCGATTTGATCCCTCATCGGTCGAATTGCTTGACCCGTCGTGGGCGCAAACTTCGAGGGTCACTATCAGCAGCCGATTTCCACCCCGACACACTTCCCGAGGAGGGTCAAGGCATCGGGAAATTCGGGTATCAACAAATTTTTGGTACGCCCGGTGGGACTCACATTTGAGGTAAATTTGAATTTGATTATGGCTGACGACAACGCCATGAATCTCCGTAATAGGGCCATTCCCAGAAATTCTAGGAGTGAACAGCCCGGTAATTCGGAGAACGCTGTGGAGCGCCAAGCAGTTTTACCGACGGAAGGTGAAACTAGCGGTCAATCCGGCCAACAGGAGCCTAGTTTGACCCAAGCACTTGGCCAGATGACTAGGGTCCTACAGACTTTGGACCAAAATAGTCATGCAAGTACCGCACGGCTGGACGCCGTGTTGGCCGCAATCACGGCCTCTAACGAAAATATAGCCCGAATAGGGCAGTTGTTAGCTCGAAACGAGCAGCCGATAGCAAGCCTTCAAGTGCCTGTGGTAACACCAGTGTTACAGAATCCAGTAACACCGGTAGGTGGCCAGCCCCAATACCAAGGGGCACAGTATCAAGCGGTTTATAGACCGGCTGTCGGTAATGCCGGTCAACAGCCAGAAATGGCTTGGGGTTTACCTCCACCCCCTCCAATTGCAGCCTACCAGCCTCAAAATGTAGAGGCTAGGGGGCAGCTCCCGAATGCACAAGGGGTTAATCCCCTAGGGCAAAATATTGGGATTCAACAACCATTGAACCCAGTACCAG
>NC_033633.1:4879784-4893774 GCF_001540865.1 Ananas comosus | reverse complement strand
TTAAGCTGGCTACTCCCTAGTTTAGCCAGCCCAGGCTTTTGGAGGAATCATTTAAGCGAAGCCGTTCTACTCGACTTACTTGTCCACCCCGGATATAAAGCCGACTCTCTACTCGGCTTATCGATCCTGTTTTTGCTCTAGACCAGCCGGACTCCTCGGCTTTTGCTGAAAGATAATTATTCTTCCCTCACTACGGGCCTCCCGTCTGTCTGAGGCTCCACATGTTCCCTCACTACGGGGCTCCCGTCTGTCTGAGGTTCCACAAATGTTACTTCACTACGGGCCTCCCGTCTGTCTGAGGTTCCTCCGATTCAATGTTCTTGATGAGGATCCGTTTTCGCTCTTTACGTCCCTTTTATTTCCACCAGAAAACACGCGTCCCCGCTTCTGGGCAAAAGTCCCATGATGTCCGAATAAATATATAAAAGGGGAACACAAGTCAATAACGTGCTAGCCGGTAGAAGAGGCCTAAACCTCCTGGTGCAAGCCGGCTAACCTTGACGGCAACCCTTGACGGGTATTGGCGAACGCCAACAGTGCAAAAAGCTTGTTTGCGCCGAGTGTAGAGGACCGCGTAAAAAGGCACGAGGGCTAGGTCGCGAAACTTAGGACTTATACCTATACTTGAGTCACACGGTTGACAGGCGCGGCCTAACCAAGTTGTTAACGGGGGAGCCGTCGAAAGCTTCGCTGCGAAGCCATCGACCGCGCTAGAAGTTGAAGAATAACGGCTTTCGTTCGAACTAGGCTCCGCACAAAGAGCCAGGTTAGTTTAAGTTTAAAAGACTGCTCTAGACGTCGCTAAGCACTGTGTTAGAAAGCATGCCAAAATCGGAACCGGCAACTAAGAAAAGAGGTGCCGGAAACTAGTGTAAGAGTTAAAACAGAGTATGCGCCGTAATTAATCCAGTAGAATTAATGGCGGCAGATAAGTAGTAATATCGGCTGGAGCCCTGAGCATTAGCTGCGCTATCAAGCTATGCTGCCGGAAAAGAAGAAGTAGTTCGAAGGGTAAGAAAAACAGAGAAAGTTAAGAAGAAAGAAAAGGATTGGCTTAGAGAGCCGAGAAGAGAAGAAAACTTATTACAGAGACCAAGGAGGAGAAGGAAGAGTAAGTAGAGAACTGATATGGTATGAGTTTGGGAAGCAACTAAATCTAGGAAGATCCAAATATAATCCTGGAAGAGAAAATCTGTATGGTAGGGGATGACTGAGGGGAAAGAGACTACTCCCTAAAGGAGACTTTTCTCAATAAGTAGAGGTAAGAACCATGAGTAGTCGAAGCTGTCCCTTCTCAGAGTCTTGAACAGGTTCACAGAGATTTCGCATAAACCGGACCAATCTATCTCATCTTAGGCGAATACCGCGGAGGACCGCTCTTTATCCGTAAATACTTCGCTAAGTTAATAGAGCCGTGGGAGGATATCGGCTATTAGAAGAAGATCGGCGGCGAGAAACAAAGACCAGGGGACAAAGATTATAAAAAGAAAAGTTTTCTCCTGGAGATTGGGGGTGAGAAAAAATACATCGGCGGTAACAACCGAATGCGGGAGTACCGCAGTGGGAAAGATACCGGATGTTAGGACTACCACACAGACTAAAGCTTCGTGTGAAGCTAGAATTACTAAACCGAATGAGGTTTAAGGAGGCTTTTAAACGTCCACTTAGGGGACGAGGTCAGTGGTCTGTCCTTGTATGCCGCAAGGAGGATATGACCAACACGGTATTAGAAAAGACGTGAGCAAGCGTCTTTTAGTTAGCTCTAAAACAAGGCTAGCGGTAGCCAAATAGATTACCGCTATTCAACCGGAATCCTGGTATAAAGGAACGAAAGCAAATGTCCCTTTAAAAACTAAGGTAATTCAGTGATGGAAGGCCACTACCGTAACGGTAGTCGAGACCCACACCGCAAAAAACCAAAAACGTTTACAAAGAAGTTAAGATATAGGGTCGAAATACAGTTAGAGGAAAGTTAGGGTAAGGTCGACGGGTCAAACTAAGAATACCCGATCGAGAGCCGACAGGTGTCGGCTACTGGAGACCAGTTGGAAGACTAAAAGACTGAATGAAATTCCGAAAAATACTCGGTAGTAGACTAAGTCGATAAAGAACCCGAGGAAAACAACTAGCAGAGTGGCCGGGGAGAACCAAGGACCGAGCTAAACTTCGGGAAGTTCCGCTCGATAGAAGAAGAGCGCGACCACTTGTAAGTCTACATACCATAAGGATAGATCGGGGGGCCCTAGAAGTACACCCCGAATTTAGCGCAAGTTTCAATGATGGCTCATGACTCCAAATAAGAGGAGTCATACATCGCGCCGTCAAACCCGAGTAAGTCGGCTAGGGTCGAGGAAGATTTAAAAAATGCCGGTTGTGTCGGCTAGTAGCAGGAGGGTGGTTCTCATATAAACTTCGACTGTTCGAAAGCCGGTACCCTTTAGCAGAGTCTGCGAAGAAGGTCGATCGTTCGAAAGCAGGCTTGATATGTCCTCATCGGGAAAGGCCGATACGATAGTGCACCCTAGTCAAATGATTGTCGAAGAAACTAGAAAGAAACGGAGCTCGTAAGGCGTTTTGGTAGGTAGGTGAACCAACCAGTAGATTACGAACAAATATTAAAAGAAGGTTATACCGACATTATTAAATATATATATATATATATATATATATATATGCTTGACCCGTCGTGGGCGCAAACTTCGAGGGTCACTATCAGCAGCCGATTTCCACCCCGACACACTTCCCGAGGAGGGTCAAGGCATCGAAAAATTCGGCTATCAACAATAATATATGTAAAAAAAAATAATTAAGTAGAAATAAGTAAAAAATTTAAATTGGAGTGATAGACATTGGTCTAACTTTACTGAAATTTGAAAATATGTACAAGCTTTAATATATATCATAAATTAATCACGAAAAGAAAAAAAAATATAAAATATTATTGCCTTCTATATGTGGTCATTAAATTCATTATTGCTTTCTATATGCTGTCATTAAATTCATTCAATATTAAAAAAATCTAGTAGAACTGGCAACATAATTTTGGTCCAAAATAGGAACTACATAGTGAGCCAAATTCCATCATTTTCTCCATTAAATCTCTATCAAATATTCACAAAATATAGAAACTTCATTTTCTAATACTCCCCTTCAAGCTGGCGTGTGAAAAAAAAATAATACTGTCACGCTCCGGATTACACGTTTCCCCAGGCACGCCAACAGACCCGTATATATAGAAATTTTTTCTATATACGAAGCGATAGCTGTACCTGTAAATAAAACCAAGCTACAACCATAAGATAGAGAGCTGCTAAAAAGAAAACATATATATATAAAACCTCGAAGGGCTCCAGTACATACAAAATGTCTACTACACCACTCGCTCCAGCGAGTACCCAGACAATAACCATATGTACATAAATACCCAAAAACTATCTATGAGATGTACTCCTCTAGCACTGCAACAAGACTGGAAAGGATCCAGCTCACAACTCCCTTTCCACGATCAGAATCGGCGACAGCAGCAACTGCAGAAGAAGGCTCTACAAAAAGGGGTCAACAACTGGGTGTGAGAACTGTTGCAAAAAGAAGTAGTCCTCAGTGGGTACCGCTATTGACCTCAACGGCTCACTTACTAAGTCTACAGAAAATATGTACAAGGATAGTAAAGGATGCTGGTAAAACTCTACAGCTATATGACACTATACTATCGCTAACCACTATCTGTAGATATAGAAATGCACTCTCTGACCCAATCTCACTAGTGACTGTTAACGCATCCGTCCCGCCTGTCGAAGCTACACCAACCACCACCACACTGGGTTGTTGGTGGAGAGCAAGTCCAACCCGGACACTACGACATCAATGCAAACGCACAAAGCCCGACTCAGGAGTGGCACTATAGGCACTACCCAACCGAGTATGAAAGCATGTGTCTGTCGAGCTCAATCAGGCTCTTACAGGCTATAATCAAAGCAAATGGTTCTAACTGGTCCTACAACCAAAGCTCACGTGCCTTCGACACAATCTAATGCAAAAACAGCAATCTGAGTCTACCGTCAACCGCGACGACATCTGATAGTCCGAAACAGT
Organism: Ananas comosus; assembly: GCF_001540865.1. NCBI lineage: Eukaryota > Viridiplantae > Streptophyta > Magnoliopsida > Poales > Bromeliaceae > Ananas > Ananas comosus. The sequence goes on along the minus strand of NC_033633.1, from coordinate 4,889,682 downwards.
CTATACACTACTATAAAATAAGCTCGGCATCCCAGCACGAACGTAAACTCATTCTACATTAATATGAATATCAATTGCATACTAACAGCGACGATACAAAAGAACCACAGCTCCTAAAGCTAAATCTGGTAGTTTTCAGAAAATGACAGTGTATGATCTATATATTTTCTCCTAAGTCAATTCCAAGTCCAACATGTAAAATTATACTGCTAGCTTAACTCCAAATCCAGATTCTATTTCTAATCCATGAATTCGAGTACTAGCAAGCAAATAAACCAATGATACATGTCGATGTTACTAAAACTTAGGAGGTATTCTAATAATTTCGGTAAACATTAACCCACCTCAAAAAGCTCGTCCAACCTCGGCGAGAAGTCGAAAGAAGGGAAAAACACACGCTCGCCCGGTCTCCAACGACGCAACCGCGACGCACGCACGCTTGAACGGCCCTCCAAATCGACGTCAAAAATTTCCCAAGCTCAAGTCGTGGCCTCCACCTTGCACATGATCAAAAACTAGAGAGAGCGAGGAAGCAGGTAACAAGCAAAAACCCACTCTCTGCCTCTGTACACATATATAAAGAGGTGGGGATGAGGTTGGGGTTATCGACAACTCAAATGACCAAAAGGCCCCTCACTTACTCAAAAATTTAGCTGGAGTACCGGTACCCGATTTGGTTACCTGTACTCGGCCTCTCAGCCCGCAAGCTCGCACACAGGGTACCGGTACCAGCCCGATGCCGTACCGATACTCAGCATCAAATTGGCGCAACCCGAGAGCATGTTGTTATGGAAATACACTGGGATACCGGTACTCCCCTTTATGGTACCGGTACTTAACACTGAAATCCTGCACTTTGCAGATTTCAGCGTCAGAACTCCACTCTCGCCTCGCGTCGAGTCTGTTTTGCGTCCATTTCGCATCAAAACGATTACGACTTGTCCCGACGCTCTTCAGATGTGTCGACAAGCCTCAGATGCTGAAATCTCACTGGCAATCAATCACCAGGGATACTACAAACACTCATCTTGCCGGTCAAAATATTGAAATATTTCTCTACCAAGTACTTTGTAAAATTATCCGCTAACTGATTTGTTGTTGATATATATACAATAGTAATGAGCCCATAATGTATTTTCTCTCGTATGAAATGACAATCTAGCTCGATAAGCTTTATTTGTTCATGAAATACTAGATTAGAAGCGCAGCTTGATTATCACAATAAAACAACATCAACTGACGATGAAAAACATCAAGATTATTAAGTAAATAACTAAGCTATGTTAACTCACTAGATGTAGTAGGCATAAAGCGATATTCGATCGGCCTCCGCCAATGTGCAAGAGACAACACTTTATTTCTTGGTGCACCATGAAATAGGACTTATTCCAAGAAAAGTGATATAGCTAGTAGTTGATTGCCGAGTCGTAGGATAATTTGCTCAATCTAAGTCACAATATGCTTTTACAAAAAACGACACTAAATGTAATAAAGTAGCAGTGGTTATTGCTAAATACCACAACATTTACTCTACAACATTTATTTAAATTATGCTAATTAATATATTTAACAGCATTACTTGATAATTGCCGTTAGATTTAATAATTTAGCAGCAATTTACTATTAATGTTACAAAATAGGATAAATTAGTAGCGTAAATTAGTGAATGTCTCTAAAGTTTTCAACTTTTTATAAAAAATGACATTAAATGTAACAAAATAACAGCACTTATTGCTAAATATCGTCATTAATTAATATATAATTATTAATATATTCCATTTTATACTTATAATTAAAAATTTTGAAATTAAATTTTAAAAATTTGAAACTTATAATTAAAAATTAAAAATTTTTAAATTTTACATTTTAAATTTTAAATTCCAAAATTTTAACTTTAAATTTTAAATTTTTATAATTTTAAATTTATTTTAAATTTAAAATTAATATTATTTTAAATTTAAAACTGTAAATTTTGAAACTTAAAATTTGATATTTGAAAATTAAAAATTTAAATTTAGTATCTAAATTTAGAATTTAAAATTTAAAATTTTATAACTAAAAACTTAAAATTTAAAATTTAAAAAATTTAAATATATATAATCAACTGTCCATAGCACAAGTGGCAAAGGGTTTGGTGGTTGGCACCAAAATCTAGTTCTAGTTGATTCACATTTTCATAGAAGTTTATTTCTAAAAGAAATAAATGAAACGGGTAGCATACTACCTTTCTCTTAAAAAATTTAAAAATTGAATCTAAGATAAAATTAAAATTTTAAAATTTGAGTTTTTCCAAAATCAGGTATTTGTATTGGCATTATATTTATGCGCTACTAATAAACGACTTAAAATTAGCATTTAACAACTCTTTTAATGGCATGTTCCTAATGAAACCAATTAATTTATATTGGCGACATTCATTATAAATGCTGCTAATACTTTTAGGAATATTAGCATAGGCAATAATTGGTGTCATATACTACTAAAACTTTTAGCGGCATTTGTTAATATTTTAACAGCATAAATAAAAGCCACTAATAACTAATTTTCTAGTAGTGATATTGACTAGATAGGTTATATCGGGCTTCATTATTGTCACACTCCACTAATCCCACATCGGATATGAATGGGAATGTGATTGGGTATATAAGAGACTTAAACACTAGTAATAATAACTGGGCTTAAGCATTTTGGGACGATGGTTGGGCCCAACGAGTTATTATTTCTAGTGGGCTAGGTTGTTACATTTGGTATCAGAGCCAGTTCACCGGCCGGAAGTGTAAGATGAGTCTTCGCTGAGCCAGGGTCAGTGGTTGACAGCTAAGTCAGGGTCAGAATGATAAAAGCTAGCGAGACAAGTCTCATATCGCCTAGTGATCTTGGTCGTGGGGTGAACGAGTTATTATTGCTAGCGGGTCGGGTTGTTACATTTGGTATCAGAGCCAGTTCACCAGACGAAAATGTGTTGCGAGTCTCGGCTGAGCCAGAGTCTGAAAGACAAGGTGATAGGCTATGCCGGAGTCTATATGACAAGCTGACTGGCTATGCCAAAGGCTAGGCTAGCAAGACGAGTCTCACATCGCCTAGTGATCTTGGGTTGTGTATGTGATTGGACTGACGAGGACGTCAGGGCCTTAACGGGGGGAGTCTGTCACACCCCAATAATCCCACATCGGATATGAATGGGGACGGGGGGAGTCTGTCACACCTCAATAATTCCACATCGGATAGTCTTAACGGGAGGAGTCCGTCACACCCCAATAATCCCACATCGGATATGAATGGGGATGGGGGGAGTCTGTCACACCCCAATAATCCCACATCGGATATGAATGTGAATGTTATTGCGTATATAAGAGACTTAGACACTCTTAGACACTAGTAATAATAACTGGGTTTAAGCATTTTGGGCCGGTGGTTGGGCCCAACGAGTTATTATTGCTAGTGGGCTGGGTCGTTACATTTGGTATTAGAGCCAGTTCACCAGCCGGAAATGTGAGATGAGTCTTGACTGAGTCAGGGTCAGAATGACAGACTGAGCCATGGTCGGTGATTGACAGGCTAAGTCAGGATCAGAATGACAAAGGCTAGCGAGACAAGTCTTACATCGCTCAGTGATCTTGGGCTGTGTGTGTGTTTAGGACTGACTAATAATCCCATATCGAATAGTGATGACTAAATGTGGACGAGGACATCAAGACCTAAACAGGGGAGAGTATGTCACACCCCAATAATCCCACATCGGATAGTGATGACTAGATATGGGGGTATATAAGCTTGACTAGGCTAGACATAATAACTGGGCTTAAACATTTTGGACCGGTGATTGGGCCCAACGAGTTATTATTACTAGACGAGTTATTATTACTAGCGGGTCGGATCGTTACAATTATTGTGAGATAAATTAGGCGGCTAACAAGTCGCCTATACATACTAGGATCATCCAAAAGATCTCCATCATCAGGTGTGAGATGAATAGTTTGCTCCATAGGAAAAGCCCTTAGCGCCAATCATGCCGATTTCAGCAAGTATATTTAAAAAATATTTTTGTTGGTTTAAAACAATGCCTTTCGAAGAGCAAATCACTTTAATTCCTAAAAAATATTTTAGACGTCCCAAATCTTTGGTTTGAAAAGCTATGTTTAAATATTTCTTCAGCCAAGTAATAGAAGATGTGCCATTGCCGGCCACAATCACATCATCGACATATATTAGAAAAGTAAAATTTTCATATTTTGTGAATATTTGATTGAGATTTGATGAACAAAATGATGGAGATTTCGTGCTGCTAAAGTTCCATCTACAAAATAGAGCTTGTTTTTTGAGCCTAAGACTACAGACTACATTCATGGAGCGTTTCCATGTCCCATAGTTATCTCCCAAAAGAGGTTGAGCTACAAGCATACTCACTCGTATACGATTTTTATATTTATTTCTAAAATTTTAAATTTTTTTTTTTTGAGAGATAGATAGCATGCTACTCGCTTTGTTTATTTTATTTAAAAATAAACTTAGCTGAAAATATGAATCAACTAGGATTCAAACTCGTAACCTCGGGTACCAATCACCAAACCCTTGCTACTTGCGCTAGGGACAGTCGGTAATAAAATTTTTCCTTTAGGCCCCGTTTGGATACCTTTAAAAACGTAGCATAGTTAAACTATGCTACACCAGTAGGAAATTTATCCTATGAAGCGTTTGGGAGAAAAAAAAATACCGTAACTTTTGAAGTATAATTAAGGCCAATTTGCATAAAAAATCCACTTATTTTGGGCTTTTGCAAAACCGGGCCACATTTTTCATTTTTGCAAAGTTCACGGACTATTAAAATATCAGATGAAAAGTTCACGGACTATTAAAATATCAGGATATCCATACATTTTACCCACCCCGCCCACGCCGCCCACGCCGCGGCCTATATATATATATATATATATATATAATATTATGTTTTATTTAAGCCCAAGCCCAAGACCAGCCCATGTTAGTTTTAGGTATAGGCAGCCCAAAGATAAAAAATATAGGTATAGGCTTAGGTATAGGTATAGGTAGCCTATATAGGCAAAGTAAGCCCAAACCCAAGCCTATTTTAAAGCCCATAGGTATGGGTAACTGTAGGGATCAACATAATTTGAGAACCTATCGGTTTCACCATCTTACGGTGAAACACTTGCGAACTCACTAAGCTCTTCCGGATGGGCACACGTAACACATCGCCACCACCTAGCAAACCGATCAACTACGTAAAACCGTATAGGTGTGGTACTCCTATTCCCCATCATGACTAGAGCTTCCTTTCACCCTAGGTCATCTCACACCTTCCTGCTCAGGAAGCAAACGATCAATCACTCACCACAAGCTCGCACATCTCAGCAGCTCACAGCTGAATGCGACGGTGGCTCTGAACGCTTCGGCATTACGTGAAAGCCACAACGCGAATCGTTTACACTCACTCAAACCAGAGTGTAGAAGGCATCACCCGGAAACTTGTCAAGGCTACTCACATTCCGGTGAGGCCTCACCCTTTCACGTAACCATGGGACTCAACGAGCTATTGAGCTTAATTCCTCACTAAACTCAAAGCTCCTTCTTTGAGGAAAATTCCTCTCCTCCCACATCGTATGGCTTGAAGATATTAATACTTTAATGCTATATACAACCAAACCTTTTAGTAATCTCACCAAGACCACTTCAAGCCTTCGTAAGCCCACAAAAGCCATGGGCAGCCGGCGCTTTTGCTTTGGGCTTTTCGATACTAACCTGGAACCGGCTTTAGACCATTCCGCACCTACCTTTCTACCAAATTTGCGCGAGTTTTTGTACGCACCCCCCAGAGCCACGCTAAACTCCGATTAGCCTCTGGATGCCTCGCTTTTGCTCGCTTTTGCCTCTTCTTTCCCGTTTTCCGACTTTAAAACCGATTCAGACCTTTCACGTCAAAAAGACCTGGATCCCCCAGGCTTGGGGCTCCCGGTTCCAGGTCTGGGACTCGGGCTTTTGTCGGGTCTTTGTCGCCCCCCGACTAACATTAACACCCTCTCAACGAAAATATTTCCCCGGAATTGGGGAAAGAAGAAGAAGGAGTCGCTTTGTGGTGTGTGGGTGTGTATACATCTCTCTCTTTGTGGAGAGGGAGAGAGATCTTATGAGAGATGAGAGATATCTAGAGAGAGGGTTTGAAACCCTAAACCACCTCTTCTTGGAACCCTTGCGTAACTCTCTCCGTGGCTGGAATAGCTCTCTCCGTAGCTCATCTACATACGGGCATCTAAACGACCTCGACCTACACTGCTGATTCTACTAACGGCGTACATCGTACAATACATTACGATAAACTTAAAGTAGAACAAACTCTACTAACGTAGTAAACGTAGGAAACTAGCCGGTAAGTGGCTCAACTAATCGTAACTAAGAAAAGAGCTACGTACATCCTACTAACCTACTAGCCACACAGCAAACCTTGTGGGACGGATCACTCTCCCAAAACACACGATTGTTTTACCCAACCGGGATGAACGTTACCTCACCAACACTCCATGGAACATGGGAACCAGCACGCTCGATTTAACTGAGTGAAACTCTTGAACTCGTGCTTCATCACGTAGAACTCCCAGACTAGAACGACCAATGCTACTGGCAGAGGAATGGTTTTAGTCCATAAGATAACCTCCCCTAAACCCCGGATTAACCGACTATTGGAAAATACTAACTCTTAGGAGCCTTACTTCCTATAGAACACCTCAACAACAACATGAGGGCCGATTCAGTGTTTAACATTCGAGCTAATCGTCTCTCCGAAAACACGGATCACAAAATGAAACACCTTTTCGTTAGAGTGAACAACACTCTGACCACCCCAGTAAAGCTGATACACAGCGGATAGCACTAGAGTTAACTTTGTGCTGATTCATAGACCTGGGCAACGACTCTGGGCAGCGGATAGCACATGAGTGATCTAACTTAACGTTAGACTCATAATGACAAAACACGACCTCAAATTCCAACATGGAATTTGCCCAAAACTACAACCCGACCCTGTAGTGTTTGAATAACACTACGGTGGATTCGAAAATCATGAGGTGGTCAAGATCTCCGAACGACTTACTATTAAGGTTCGGGAAGATCTATCTAAACATCTTAGCCAACAACTACCGGCACTTCATGGGACTACTTCCTAAGCCTAAACATCGGAAGAAACCGAACCTTACAGTTTTTCCCCTTAGTAGGTCGCTGGGGAACTCCTAAACACTGCCTACTGACGCATCCATCCGTCTAACTACGCTAACTCCACACTCTGAGAGTGATAAACTAACTCACCAAACCTTTTGAGATTCTCCCTTTGATGGTTCAAAAGATAAAAGGGAAAAAGCCCAATACGTGTTCTCTTAATTCAAGCAACCTATCTTGACGTGTTCTCGAATACCTTAACTACAAAATCAGTAGAGTCCTACTTGGGGCATATGAAGTCTTTGCTTATCACTACGAAACCAACGCCAAATCTTGCCCTTTAAACTAACTTGGGAAGGAACTAATACCTTCATATATATACTACTGTTGCTATCTCTCGAATAATTGTTTCATACTTAACTAGGGAGAGATAGCGAACTCGACTCAAGCCACTGCTGCCTGTGGAACTCATAGTTTATGATTCTTTCCATAACTCCTATTCTTAAAGCTAACCATAGTTCTCATAACTTTGACTCCTTTACTGGAATCACCTTAAACACTTCGAAAACTCGTAGCTGGGGGTTGTTGTAAATATCTACACTTTAGCTCTAATGGCGGCATCAACACTTTAACCTCTACTATACCTCCGTAGCACTATGTTACGACTTACTACTTAGTTCGCTAGTGGAGACCACTCGATCAAACCTACTAAGCAGCCGAAGGCAATGATAGCCTTCCTTTAAATGGTACCTACAACTAAAACCTAACTAGCAACAGTTGAGCTGGACTTACCACTTTATACGCTTATCTTCGTAATACCTTCTTTTAATGTGGTACGAACTAACACCTTATTTTAACGTGAGTTAACACGTTAAAGAACTACTTAAAACTGGGAACCCAAACCTCCTAGTAACATCCCTAAACCCAGCTGCTAACCTAAAAATGTAGCGGAGTATAGCCATTTACTCTTAACACAACTCGCGGGGTCAACCTTTATTCTCCCTACACATAGCCCACATTGGGGACCTAAGAGGGCTACCTACTATGGCAAACTTAGGAGGAGTCTTCCTATATACTAACTTTAAGGTAAGTATTCTCGTTCTACTCTTCTCGATCTGAAGCGAGAACCGAAGGAACTCCTTAACCTTTACCTTAAATCGGGACCCTCCGTTACCTAAAGAGCACCTACTCACTCCTTGAGCAACTCGCTCGTGGCTAATCTTTACCTTGAAAGGATACTCCTGAACTCAAGTACCTTGTAACCACCTTCCAAACCAAACGCTACACGACTTAGAAGCCTTAACACCTAAAGGGACACACTTCTACGGAACCTCATTAGGCCGTACGAGCTCTGGAAACCCTATACAAGACACGTGACAATCTCGCGAAGAAAGTAGGAAAAGCCTACCTAAACATCACACCAACTAAACATCAAAGTGCCTGCTTTGAGGAAAAATCCTCCCCTCTTATATTGTGTGACTTGAAATCGTTTAACACTCCAAGGTCACAATCTTATCGTAAAACCCAATAAGGCCTACAAATTTTAAATTTTAAATTTTAGATACAACTTTAAATTTTCAATCTTGAACTACGTAGAAACGGGTTCTTACCACCTTAAGAAAAAGAAACCAATCTCACCTAATATAAAAATGAGGTAAAAAACCTCACATCAAATTAATATCCGGTTAAACGTATTTTTTAGGTGAATAAAACCCGAAAACGTTTTGGCCCGGTGGTCCGCGCGAGAACGTTTAAGCCAGGCGAAAAAGTCGTTTTCCTGGTTTTATGGGAATAATGAAAGAGAGAAAGGAGAAAGAAGAGAGGAGAAGGAGGACGAGCTCGAAAAAAAAAAAAAGAGGCTTTTTTTTTTCGCTGCCGGTCTCGTGGCGGTCCGCCCGAGAAGAAGAAGAAGAAGAAGGATGTTCTCGTTAGCCCCGCGCGATGCCGCTGAAGAAGCCGAGAGATGGTGACCTCGTAAAAAAAGGCTGGCGAAGCTGGGGCTGACGAGGGCGAGTTCGAAGGCCCTTCTCGATGCCCCGCGCGAGCAGTTGGAGGGGGCGCGGCTGGAGCTCGGGCTGGTGGTGGCGCTCCCGCGTTGGCCGCGGCCGCGACCGCGGCCGCGGCGTGCAAGGATGATCAACGGGCTCCTTCCGGCGTGCAGCTTGATGCTCGGGCTGGCGAGTTGGGGCTGCGGGACGAGTTCGGCCCCTTCGAGATGAAGGAGGGGGCGTGGCTGGGGCTCGGGCTGGTGGCGGCGCGCTAAAGTGGTAATGTGGTAATTACCACATTACCACATTGGTAATGTGGTAATTACCACATTGGTAATGTGGTAATTACCACATTGAAGTGGTAATTACCACATTAGTAATGTGGTAATTACCACATTAAAGTGGTAATTACCACATTACCACGTGGTAATGTGGTAATGCTTCTTGGGCTCGTCGGCCCTGTCGCTCGCGGGCGCGCTCTGGCGGCCCAGCTGCACGCGGAGGAGGCGCCGCTGCCGCTGCCTCTCCCTCCGCAACCGCACGTGGCTGGTTGGTGCTCGTGCCGGCTGGGGCTGGAGGGGGCGCGGAGGCGAGCTGGGGCTGCGGGCGTTCGGCGTCGCACGTGGCCGGGGCACGCACGGCGCCGCGGGGGGCTCGAGGCGTCGTCTCGAGCCGAGCCCCCGCGGCAGCGGCGCCGTCTCGAAGCGTCGGCGACGACGGCGCCGCGTCGCTTGCTCCGGCGCCGT